>NW_021621071.1:9313749-9323902 GCF_004785775.1 Grammomys surdaster | reverse complement strand
GAGAGAGGCCCTACAACAGGAGAGAGGCCCTACAACAGGAGAGAGGCCCTATAACAAAGGGAGAAAGAAGAAAACACACGCAAAGCTGTGTATAGCGATAGGTTAGGAGTGGGGACAATCAGAGCAGAACTGCCTCTCTTCAGGTACCAGAGATCATTTTTCAGCCCAAGACTGTAAAGATTTGACAAGGGAAGTAAAGGGTAAAAGGCTCTGTGCATAACTGCAGAAGCTGACGCTGCTAATTGGCTCTAATGATCTGAATGCAAATTAATAAATCTCTGTGCTAAAAATTACATGCATATATAATTGTGGCTTTCATAACTTAAGAGCCCTGTTTAACCCGTTCCACCGTGTCCTTCCTGAGAGCTGGTGGAAAGGCAGTAACCTCTGCTTTTCTTAACTCTCTTTCTTGTCTCGTCCATCAAATGCACCATTGAGCTTTACAGGCTGCAGAGGTCTCCAGGAAGGAATCCAAGGATGGCAGAAATGAAACTTGCAAGGATCATCCCAGGGGAGAGGCAGCGTGGTAAATCACAGGGCTGTGATGCCCATGCAGCCTGAGGAATTTCAGCAAAGCTGTCTACCTAGCAGCCCTTGAGTAGTGAGAACATTGGTGTCTTTAAAAAACATAGACACGCTGTGGGTATGTGATTTTTGTTTGAATCCCAGGTGTTGGGATATGGGGCTGCTTCAGATTGCCCACAGCAGCAGAGTATGATTTGCCCCATGCTCTGGTGGGTATGTGATTTTGCCAGCTGCAGATAGTTTTTGCAGATGAATGGTGTTTGGAATTCTGTGGACTCTTGTGAGAGTCTATAAATGCAAGAGCCCTAGGAGGGGCATGGCCCCTTCAGCTCCTTCTACTGCTGCTGTGGCTGATTGGAGATCTCCTGAGGACAAAGATTAAAACTGCCTCAAGGAACTCAATGGCCCTGATCAGCAGGAAGCAGTCTAAAAACATTGATGCCCTCTTTCCTCTCTAGTTTTCTTTCTCTCCTACCTAATGTTGGGGGCTTGGAAGAGATAAGAGTAGAGAAGAGTGGTAGAAATAGGAACCCATAAAGGAGGCACAAGTCCAGCAACACCCTTGGATCCAGCAAATAGAAAAGACTGAAATTTCAGAGGGTGAGCTGTCAGGTGCAAAAGGCATGTAAGAACATAGCTCTGACAACATGGGTGGAAAGTTTTCTTTTTGTTTTTTTGTTTGTTTTGTCTTCTTTCTTTTTTTTTAATGAGTGCAGGAGTGAAGATTAACTGAGATACTTGATTCATAAAAGACCCAAGAGGATGCTTTGTTCCCAGCCAGTGATTACACCATAGCCTTTCACTCATCTGACAGGTACCGCTTTCATCCCCAGTGCTATGGGACAGCCATGAGCCTTCAAGCATCAGGGACTAGAGCTGGTTCTCTCCATGGAGGCTGTACTCTCTTGAAGTGGGGTGTAGAACCCCAAATCCTTCATTTCTTTTACTCCCCACCATTACATTCATGAAACATCACATGTTCATGCCTGGATGCTCTGCCTAAACCCAATGTGTACACTTGATCGTGAACTAGAACTTTCCAACTGTGATTGAACGCAAGCCTTTCCTCTTCTTGTTAGCTCTCTCTGGTCTTTGTTGTAGTGAGCTCAACACACCTTCTCCCTTACTTGTCCCTCCTCCATCACAGGGATAGGTGGTCGGTTAACACTCCTGGAGACAGAACAGTACTGGTGCTCGGTGCTGAACCTCCAATGGAGTCCTCAGCCCTTCTTGTCTCCTCATCTGCCCCCTGTCCACACAGTCTGCCGCCATTGAGAAGTCGGCTCTGCTATCGGTGAGGACATTGGAACGTCTGAGTCAGTACAATGGAGAGTCATAAATTAAAAGAGAAGTTTCCCTGGCAGAGAGGATGGCACACACAGGCAAGGTTGTAAGCACAAGATAACCTTGGCAAAACCTGCCCATAGACTACTGGCTAAATTGTGCATGGGATCTGACAAGAATTTTGTTGGAAGTTTAAAAAAAAAAATGTAAGGGAAAAGCAAGAGGCCTGGAGGAAAGCCCATTTTACTTCGAGCAAAGCTGTGACCTTGGATCTCTGCCTAACAACTTCTGTACGTCTCAATTTCCTTAGGTACAAAATGAGATTATTATGAGAATTAAATCAGTCAATAAATCTGATGTGTTGAAAGCTGCCAGGATCACACAAAGTTCCAAATAAAGTCCCTGCTGCAGTGTTAGTGTTACTGTCAACATCACTCCTTTGTTTGAACATAGTCTCGACCGAACCTTAGAGTTGTTAGTATTAACAGTGACACCATCCTCCCTGTTTCATATCTTGCTTTGCAATCCCACAAGCCCCTTCCTCGTACGCTCCTCTAGCACTGTGGGCCGGGGGGTTTACATTACCTTCATAGAACATTCAGGACAACAACTATAAATTCGTCATCTAAACTTCTCTGAGTTTGGTACCTATAGCACCATCTTTACCAGAGCATAGCATCAGAAATGAGGGAGGAAATGACATAGAGAAACAGAAACTGGGAGACGAGGCTGCTCCCTCTACCGGGTTCTGTGCCATTACCCATGGAGTCATGCTCACTCGCCCCTCACTGTCTCATCCAGATCCAGTTGTTCCTCCTCACTCTCACCACTGCCATCCTCACCATGTGTTGCTTGGACGCTGGTATCGCTAGCTAATGTTTACCCACCTGCCTGCTGTCCGCCCTTCATGGCAATTCCAACATAAACATCCATCCTGTTGTTGGCCCTGAGAGACTCCCCTTCACCCCACCCCCCGCCCCAGTCACGGCCCCATGACATGTGCACACTCCAGTCTCCTTAAGGCTCTGGCCAACCTTTTCTTTAATTGATGCCTTTGGTCCTGCACTCAACTAGAAATTCCTTGAGGGTACGCAGCATGGTTTTTTGTTTTTTGTTTTTATCTTCATGTTCAGGTAGCCGCCAAACACATCCAACTTAAGGCAAGTTCAAAAAGTACATGAAGAAATCAACAAAGACTATAGCACAATAGAGGGGAATCGAGGTATAGATGGGCCAGGTCCACAGAGACTGGCATCCATATACACATTTGTGACTTCCTCTTGTGAATACTGAATCTGGTTAAGAAATTAGGGCTTTCCAGCCTTTGGCCAGAGAATCTTGGCAAGACCCTCCAGAGTCTTCATTGATGTCTCTGTGATTGAAAGCTCCTACTGAAAGGGTTTACAATGAGGTTGAACACATACTTTCATTTTCACAGAAAAACACTGGCTCAGAGCCGTGATCCAGTGTAAAGGACAGTGGTTCTCAGGGGCGACCTAGTTTAGATAGTATAGCCCATGGCGGAGAACAAGGTAGATACCGTTTGGCACTGTTGTCGTCCAGCTACATGGCATTGGCTAATTTGTGCAACTTTTAAAAATTCCTGTTTTTCCATCTGCAAAACAGGTGTATACCTCACAGGATTGTGACAGCTAAGAGAGACAGTCTCTACAAGCTGGTTGGCATGATCGTAGGCACACTGTTCAGAAACATCTTTGGCTGTTATGCACACAGGGATGTTGGACATTTCTGAGTATGCACGTGTGAACAGGAAGTGCACAACCCATGAGCATTCATTCTCCAACACAGCCCAGTGACAATGTGATCAAGTTTTCAACTCTAACCAAGTGTTAGTGAACACTTCTGTGTAAGACTAACGCAGCTCTCATAAGAGCAAGGGAAAGAGGGAAACAGGACCAGGCTTTGCATGCCTGACCTGAGGGAAGCAGGGCCAGAGTCTGCATGCCTGACCTGAGGGAAGCAGGACCAGAGTCTGAATGGTTGACCTGTATGTCACATTAATAATTTAAGTGACAGCATTTAGTGCTTTTTTGCTAATAGAGCCACACCCTATCATCGCTAGCTCAAAACTCCTGTCAGCCACAAGGACAGGAGGCTTTGGAGAAGTTACCTTTCTCTGGTTGCTAGTGAATTTCGGGAAGGATTTCATACAGGATCTATAACTGATACAAAAGACCTAGGCTAGAAAATAAGACTACTGCTCCCTAGAATCTTCTTAGGGTGAGTAATACATAATGTTAGAGGAAGAATGGAAACAGAAATAAGTGAAAACTAGAAAGTAAAAAGAAAGGAAGGAAGGAAGGAAGAAAGAAAGAAACAAAGAAACAAAGATATAAACAAACAAACAAACAAACAAAACTTCTTTGCGTGTATATACTGCTTAAAATATTATTTAGCTGAATTCACAAGTTTCATGTAGCTAAAGCCTGGTATTGAATACTACACCTTCCTCATAAATAAGCCAGGAACTACTGGACAGAAAGGCAAACGTGCAAAGGAGTGTAGAAGGTAAAATAACAAAAATTTTAAATATTTATGCAGGCATACAAATATTTTGAAATTCCATGTAAATATGTGTCATTTCTGGCAAGTCTTTTTGCTTGTTTGTTTTTTGTAAAATTCTATCAGTTTCGCTCTTTGGTAGTTTCCCATGTGTGTGCAATGCATTCTGATTTCCCGTCATCTTCTCCCTTCTGATATCTCTCAAAGTCCTCTGCTACTTGAACCTGAGGTATCCTCTCCTTGGGAATCTAAGCAAAGAAAAGACAGACACTATATATCTTGGGCTCACTTGTTCTCAACCTAATGCTGTAACTCTTTAATACAGTTCCTCATGTTGTGGTGAGCCCCAAAGATAAAATTACATTTGTTGCTACTTCATAACTGTAATTTTGCTACTGTTATGAATTGTAGTATAAATGTTTTGCAGGGTAGAAGTTTTGCCAATAGGCTTGCAACCCAGAGGTTGAGAACCACTGGGGTCTTAAGATGAGGTGAGCAATCCAAAAATATGTTTTAAGTATCCAAATTAGCCTAAACAGTGTATACTGGCTGGTTTTGTGTGTCAACTTGACACAAGCTGGAGTTATCACAGAGAAAGGAGCCTCCTTTGAGGAAATGCCTCCATGAGATCCAGCTGTAAGGCATTTTCTCAATTAGTGATCAAGGGTGGGAAGGGCCCATTGTGGGAGTTACTGCTCAATATACCATCTGAGATACAGTATCTATAACCTGTGCTCTGAATTCAACTATATCAGGAATTGCTCAGAGTGTGTCTGAATCTTAGAGAGAGAGAGATTCAGAGACACCATCAGAAGAATACCAAGGCAAGTCGCTAGAGAAGGACCTGGACAAAAATCAGATCACGAACAGCTAAGTAGCAGATAGATCAGAGGCTGGTCTTCAAAGGCCTGGCAGGGGAGAGGCCTCTGAGGGAGCAGGAGAAGCCAGAAGATAGCCACTATGCCTGGCAGACTCCCCTCCTGAACTTTCCAACACTGTCCTGCCTTCTGAGAAAGGAGGGACTCTCAGAGGCTGCCCATGCATGGAAGGGATGATTGAGCCAGGAACTGGGTTTTTCACCTTAGCAACAGGCAAAATAATGAGGAAGAGAGAGACCCAGATGTAAGAGTTACATAATGTTCACGTAACAAAAACAAAGTCATTGTGTATGCAACTCAGAATAAAAAAATTCCACAATGTAGGTTCTGTCGAATCTTGGGACAAAACTCGTCCATCATGAGTAAGACCAGCAAGATTGGAGATTCGATGCAGACTGAGAGACATAGTTAGTTGTCCCTCCATCCTTAAGAACAGTCTGCCTTTGCCTTTAAGAAATTATAGGGATAAAAATGCAGACAGGACAGTGGGACAGGTTGGGAAAGGAACATATAACGCACAGGGATTATGTGTACTCCTGATGTCACACTACACTGTATTCAGTCAACAACGAATTCCTCACAGAATATGGATGCTGCTACCTCTGCCCTGTGAAGAAGGCTGAGGTTCATCAGAGTAAAGGAATGTATAGAAGGTCATACAGATGATAAAGGACAAAGCCCAAATCCAAATCACTCCTGACACGAGTTCCCAAGGCTTATCAATATCTGAGAACTTGATGTGGAAGCCTTAGGGACAGAAGTAAGACGTGTCTTCCCACATGGCCGCTGACTTAGAATTCATAGTTCCTGAAGACTGATGCATCTGATGAGACACATATAGGAAATACAGTTACATTTGCTTGTGAGGTTTAGAGCTTGCTGCCTTATGTAGGCAAATATTTAGTTTGTACAAGCACGAGGCGATGTTAGCGAGCGTTTAGGACGAATCCTATCAAACTGAAGTGAAGACACATAAGGCAATACAAACTGGGAGTTGTCGAGAGTGGGTTTAAAGTGTGATATAGAATAAGTCTCATATAACAGAGATCTTTAAGGTAAAAATGTTAATAGAAAAATCAAATAAAATGCATGGAATTTTTGTGTGCTTCTGTGCATTGCACCTTTGTGTGTGTGTATATGTGTCTATGTGTGTGTGTGTTTGCGTGTGTGTCTGTGTGTCTGTGTGTGTGTGTGTCTCTGTGTGTGTGTCTGTGTATGTTTGTCATCTGTGTGTCTGTGTGTGTCTCTGTGTATATATGTGTGTGTCTGTGTGTGTGTCTCTGTGAGTGTCTGTGTGTGTATGTGTGTCTGAGTGTAAGCCAGAGGTTGGTACTGAGTATCTGTCTCAGTTACTTTCAACATTATTTTTTGAAATAGTTTCTCGATGAACCTGGAGCTCACTGGTGGTATACACTGGCTGAACAGCAAATCTCAAGAATCTGCCTGTCTCTGCGTCTCTAGTGCTGGGTCTATGGGAGATTCTATCTCAACAGCCTCCTCTTCCTCCTCTTCCTCCTCTTCCTCCTCCTCCTCTTCTTCCTCTTCCCCCCCTTCTTCCTCCTTCTCCTCTTCTTGTTCTTCCTCCTCTCCTGCCTCTTCTTCCTCCTCATACTCTTCCTCCTTCTCCTCCTCCTCCTCTACATGGATTCTGGGATCAAGCTTAGATCCCTGTGCTTCTATATAAAACAGTCTACTCACTGAACCATCTCCCCAGCCTTCAAACGGCTGATTTTAAACATGAAACACTGTTTGAACTGGTAGATGGAGAAGGATCTAAATTCTGGAACAGTTTCATGTTTTCAATGGGTACTCGTTCCTGAAATTAATAATAAAAATAATGAAATAATACTAGATTTTCTTCATTTTTTTCTCCTTTTGTAGTCAAGCTTCCATTCTTGAAAACAAATCTAACTATGAGGTTTCCCGGAGAAAACACACTTGAGGTCTCACACGTAGACATCTCCTTATTTTAAAATCCCAAGGCAGGTCCCTGAGTTTGGCTGCTGTCTGCATCCATCACTCATGTCCTCTCCATCTGCTCCGAACACATGAAGCCACCTTCAGCGATGGCGATAATAAGAAAGAAGAAAACAATAATAACAACAGCGAGAATAAAGTAAGAATAATAACCGAGCTGCCAGCGACACGTCATCTTTGAGCAGAAAGCCTTATTTGTCCACGACCATGATATTTGTGAAGAAGGTGAAGCAAGATGCTGCTTCTGTTATAATTCTATAATCTAACTACTGTTCTCATCACCATAACCGCCATCCGTCTTTTACGAGCATGCTCAGTCTCGCCATCCGTCTTTTACGAGCATGCTCAGTCTCAAGAAGTCTGGGGATTTTTTTTTTTTTTTTTGAGATATCCCGCCCAAGCAAGAACTAAACCTCAAGTCTGAGTCCCTCTTTGCTCGTCGCACAGGGTGTCACTACCTCCCAGGATCACTCTCCAGATATTAAATAATTTGAAATCTTGAAATTTGGGGAATTGGAAAAGCAATTAAGACCGTGGAGCACGTACCTCTTGATCTCCTCCGTTGCTTCTCCAACTTTATTAACTAAGTCAGCACGGTAGATTCAGTTGTTGGAAGACGTGCCTTCTGGCTTTGCCTTAGGAGTGAGGCACAGTCTAATGAAAGTCTGTGTTTCAAATTCTAGCACTGTTTAGAAATAGCAAAGTCTACCAAAGGACAGATTCTTTTCTTTTCTTTTCTTTTCTTTTCTTTTCTTTTCTTTTCCTTTCTTTTCTTTTTTGAGGCAAAATGTAGACCCACAGTTAAAATCATTAGGGATCATTCCAATACCTATAAAGGGTAAAGTAAAATTCCTCACTATTCTTTCATGTGCTGATGGGTAAAATGGAGCTACAGGCCCCTGTCAAGATTCAATGAGTTTCAATGGTACCTAGAACCCTCACATGGGACTAGCGCTTGGGAATGGTGTGTGTGTGTGTGTGTGTGTGTGTGTTTGTGTGTGTGTTAAGGAGTCTTGATCCCATCTTCTGTCCTGTTAGGCAACTCCTTAAGCATGAATAAACACAATGGTATCTATTCATGCCACAGGATAACATCATTTGTTGTTGTTGTTGTTGTTGTTGTTTTGTTTTGTTTTGTTTTGCTTTTTGAGACAGGGTTTCTCTGTGTAGCTCTGGCTGTCCTGGAACTCACTCTGTAGACCAGGCTGGCCTCGAACTCAGAAATCTGCCTGCCTCTGCCTCCCAAGTGCTGGGATTAAAGGCGTGCGCCACCACCGTCCTGCTACATCACTTTTTTAAAATTAATCATTTCATTCATTTACATTTCAAGTGATATCTCCTTTCCCATCTTCCCCTCCACCAACACCCCAGTCC
Source organism: Grammomys surdaster (assembly GCF_004785775.1). Taxonomy (NCBI): domain Eukaryota; kingdom Metazoa; phylum Chordata; class Mammalia; order Rodentia; family Muridae; genus Grammomys; species Grammomys surdaster. The sequence goes on along the minus strand of NW_021621071.1, from coordinate 9,315,341 downwards.
CTTGCCCTCTCTCTCCCCCTTCCCCTTTGCCTCTATGAGGGTGCTCCTCCACCCATTCACCCTCTCCTTACCCCCACCACCCCTCTAGCATCCCCCTATGCTGGGACATCAAGCCTCCCTCCCCTCCCACTGATGTCAGATAGGGCTATCCTCTGCTACAAATGTATCTGGAGTCCTGGCTCCCTCCATGTGTACTCCTTTAGTTCAGTGGGAGCATGCTTGCCTAGGAAGGGCAAGGTCCTGGGTTCAGTCCTTAGCTCCGCCTAGCATCGCTTTTAATGACAGAGTGAAATACCATAAATATTTTTCAACCATGTCTTTCCTACAGGATATCTTCATCAAATACTTATTTTGTCTAAGTGTTTCATTTTAATTCTGTATTATATAAAGGAGAAGAGGGTTATGTGCACGTGAGTGCATGTGCACACAGAGACCAGAAGAAGACAAGGATCCCTGGAAACTGGAGTTACAGGGGGAAGTGAGCTGTCCAACATGGGCAATGAGAACCAAGCTCAGGGCTTCTGCAATGGCACCATGCACCCTTAATCCTGCCGAGCCACCTCTCACAGTGTATTTATTCTCTGAGGAACCTGAACACTATGAATATGTTTTGTCCCTGTGTTTGCATTATCTTATTTCATGAATCGATAGGGAGATAAAAAAAAATTCTTCGGAAATGGAAGCAATTATCATGTTTATAGCTTTCTTCATAAACGTTGCTCTCATATGAGGAAAAGAAACAGAGGTGGCCTCATGTCACAGTGATTTTGCTACACCAAAGATGTTTGGTGACAACATTTATTCCCAGATGTCCCCTTCTATTAGAGAAGAAAAAAACGCTACTGTAATTAAAAGTTAATTTAATTTAGATAAGCGAAGGCCCAGAAGAACAGTCCACAGTCTGCTGTGTACCTAAAAATCACCAAGGTCCAAGAAACTTTCAACAAACAAACACAGAGGCTGAGTTGAGTTATTACGTTGGGGATTGAGATTCATCTGGTCAGGGTAAGAACTGGGAGCTGACAATTTTTAAAATCTACTTCTGATGAGGGTGGTGGACTCGGGCTAGGGAACTAAGTACTTGAAATATGTCAGGTTCTTCTGCTTAGAGCTTGTGATGTGTTTTCCATGGAAACCCAGTTGCTTTCATCAAGTTTCACGAGCCATAGTCAAAGGAATCAAAGAACGTAATCAAATAAAGCAAAGTAGGTAAGTTGTGATTTGAGGAGGGTCCTAGCGATGCTGGAAGGTCCCATTCAGATGAGTGAAGAGCCGAATCTTCTGTCATACAACAGGACATCAACAAAGTAGCACTAGAAAATACTGCCGACCAGAAAAGGGACTGAAGCTGACTTGTCTAAGGAAATAATGACAATGATTGTCCAGGGTCAGGCTCTGCCCACCCTTGACACACTTTCCTTGTCTGTCTAGCTGCTGGTGTGTGTTTGTGTTGCACACAAATATTCTTTGCTCGTGGTTTCACTGATTTAGAGAACTTGGTCAAACACTGCTTACTACTATACACTGTACATAATATATAATATAATATATATATATATATATATATATATATATATATATATATATATATA
>NW_021621071.1:9305744-9313739 GCF_004785775.1 Grammomys surdaster | reverse complement strand
ATATATATATATATATATATATATATATATATATATATATATATATACAGAATATCTATAAAATCCTAAAAAGTCATACTCAACAATAACCAGTATAAGCTAAAATACATCCTTTGTGCTTCTGATCGAAACAAACATAGGTAATAACCATTCTAATTTTGATGAAAGATAGATAATTATTTTCTTAATCTCAGAAGTTATTCTATTTGGTTAATTTTTAAGGCTTTGATATATAATTCAAACCTCATCCTGTGATATAGACCTCTCATATTCCATGCCATTAATTTGGGGACTTCCTTTATATCAATAAAATAAGTGTTACTTGCTGAACACCAATTATGTTACACATTACAGTTTTGCATATGTAAATTGTAGATTTATTATGTAAATTTTGAGGATAAGGAAACTCTGGTTCAGAGATCTTAGAGTGCTCATGAGTTGAAGCGGCTGGAGATCCCGGGACCCATCAGCCTAGACTGATCGCCTGGCGTGGACCACTGAGGGAAGGGAGAGTGGCTGGTTTCAGTTGCTGTCGTAGACAAGGCCTCTTTGGACAGGAAAGAAAAATTTTTACGAGCGTATTTAAGAAAGTCTGTTTACTTTTCCCACAGTGGATTGTGTTTAATTCCCAACTACCTGGAGTTTTACAGTGTCAGCTACGAAAATAAAGACCATCGGTGTAAAACACACACACACACACACACACACACACACACACACACAAAGAAGAAGATTCCTGGGTTTAGGTAACTGGTTCTTTTGTTTGCTTATAAGACAGTATCTCACTCTATGACCCAGGCTGTCCTCAAACTCCTGATCCTCCTGCCTCAGGTTCCCTATTGATGGCATTATAGGTAGGAGCCATCATATATGCCATCCAATGGGGCCCTTCCAAATCACAAAGTATTCCAGATCAAACTGTAAGATATACAGTGATGGACGTGAGATCTAACTCCAGTTTTGTTGAATTCAAAGTTTTAGATGACGTAAATTTTAAACAACGTAGGCAACTATCTAATTAACATGGACTCTTTGGATATGGGTAAAAATGAACAACAGTAGAAAGTGAACGTAGGGCCTGGAGAGATGGCTCAGGAGTTGAGAGCACATAATGCTCTGGCAGAGGACCCGGACTCTGTTCCCAAGCACCCTTATGATGGTGCAAAAGCACCAGGGCCCACAATGTGGGGGGCCTCCATGGCAGAAGGCACACATCAGTGCACTGACATACATGTAGGCACATCGGTCATAAAACACAGAGTGAACACACACTATGCCTTTAAAATGTGAATGTTACCATGCTGGCTGGTTTTGTGTGTCAACTTGACACAAGCTGCAGTTATCACAGAGAAAGGAGTTTCTCTTGAGGAAATGCCTCCATGAGATCCAGCTGTAAGGCATTTTCTCAATTAGTGATCAAGGGTGGGAGGGCCCATTGTGGGTGGTGCCATCCCTGGGCTGGTAGTCTTGGGTTCTGTAAGAAAGCAAGCTGAGCAAGTAAGGGGAAGCAAGCTAGTAAGTAACATCCCTCCATGGCCTCTGCATCAGCTCCTGCTTCGTGTCCTGCTTGAGTTCCAGTCCTGACTTCCTTTGGTGATGAACAGCAATGTGGAAGTGTAAGCTGAATAAACCCTTTCCTCTCCAACTTGCTTTTTCGTCATGATGTTTGTACAGGAAGAGAATCCCTAAGTTACCCTGTAGGAGAAATTAGGGGGAGTAGTAGACAAAAAAAGACATAGTGTTCAGAAGTCATGCACCTGTAACTAAATGCTGTGTTCTGCTCTGTGTGTGAGCCTGAACATCGGGGAATATAAAATGGAAACAAGAAAAGTTGGGGATGCTTTTAGCAAATGGATATTGAGCAGATGATGATGCTAACTAGAAAACAAATGAGTTTACTACAGATGTCAATGGACTAGCCATCTTTAGATCTGAAAAGGAAATTATATGACTAAAGAGAAAGGCTAACAGGAGGGGAGAAATTGTGACAGGGAAACAGAAACAACTGTATCTTTTCAAAATGGATGCCAGGTGTCAGGGCCCATCACTGATCAGGACCACCCATGAACATTCAGAAAGTTTAAATGTGTTTCTCAGTCTTGGAGAAGACCACATAAAGTATCCATTTTCAAGGAAAGGGAGAAACTGTCCAAGTGCTCCTTCCTGTATTCTAACGTAGCTCTAAAATGATGTAATTGGCTTTGTAATAGCAATTTCCTGATTGTGGCACAGCAAATGCATATGCACACGAATCAAAAAAAAAATGGTGTGTTGAAATGAAAAATTTAAAAAGTCCTTAAAATAAGCAAAAGCTTTTGTTCTTTCTTCATGAAGGCCTTAGCCTATCTTTGGAAAGGAACTAGCAAAAGTCCCTACCATTTTTTTTCTGAGACAATGCCAACAGAGATTCAGAATTCATCCAAGGCTAAGAAATAGGCTGCCATGGTGACCCATCGGTCCAGAACCGCTCAAGAGCTTAATGTAAATTTCTGTATCAGGGATCCAGCAGAGCTGAAGAAGCATTCATATCTGAATAACCACAGTCATCAGCAAATGCTTCCAGGAGGAAAGGACAGTGGAGCGCCCGTCTGCAGCCAAAAGTCCCCAGACAGAATATGCCCCAGCCAAATGACACAGCGGATGGACTGGGGCGCTGTGTTCGGAAGACAACTGAACGGGAGGCTGTCAGAGCTAAGGTGGCGTGATGATTCCACATCACTGGGGATGGACGCTGGAGGGATGAGCCTTTGCCTGCCTCTCTGAGACACATCCTTGATTAGGCATCTCCTCCGAACAAGGAGAGCACGGATGCCGTATATGGAGCCCGCCTAAGAGAAACTGCCTCAGCACTGAGGTTTCCTTCTTCTCACAGATGAAAATGAGGCCGAAACAAGCTGATCGATATGGAGTGCCCTTGCAAATTTCTCGTGTGGGAACTCTTCCTTCGTGACCATGAAGAAGGAAATAGCAGCTTCCTGAAAGGGAGTCTACCATGTTTCCTGAGAAACCAGGAGTAGAAAGAGAAGACATAAGATGCCTTCCCTAGGAAACCATGAGAAATCCCGGTTTCAACTACAGTGATTGTGTCTCCTTCCTTGTACACAGAAGAGGAAATGAAGCCCAGTAAGCCCACACCCACTCCAACGATACACTTCCTCCAACAAGGCCACACCCACTCCAACAAGGCCACACCTCCTAATGGTGCCACTCCCTATAGAACTATGGGGGCCATTTTGATTCAAACCACCACACATCGTTTGCTAGAACTCAACTGTGTCAACACACCAGATATTATCTTCTCATTCACCCACTGAGCACTGAGGAATGTTTACAGTTTTTTCTAATGTTTGGTTATTACAAATATAGTTACTATTAAACAATATGAGTAAGACTTCATGCAAAACATGAAGTTCATGTCTCTAGGCAAAACACCCAGGGGTGTGGTTGTAGAGTCAAATGGTGAGCACATGGCGAACTTGACTTTGAACTGCCAACTGATGTCCAAGCAATCTCCCAGTGGGACTGCCCTTACTCTTGTACATCCTTGCTGTACTCAGTGTTCTGGCCTCATGTGACCCCATCCTTCCCTCTGCTTATCTCCGCCTCAGCCCTGCATGCCTGAAGTTCACTGTGAACTGGAAGAGTAAGTAAAAGGGGATCTGACTACCAATCATCGCCTCATTCAGGATCTGTCCCCGAAGATGAGGAGAACCCCACATCCACACTCAAGCGTGAGACACCTTACTTCCACATCATCGTTCAGGAGCCAGGAAGCAGATGAGTCAAACATGTTATAGTCCTTTGAGTTTCTTAGTGTGTGTTCAAATTATAATATTAGCACACTCGTGGTGCTAGTTCGGTCTAGCAAATAAATGTACTTAAAACTCAAACCGAGTATGGCCACTTCCAGAGTGTGAGTCCAACATCTCATCATTGAGGATAAATATGTTTCCTGTGTCTTTGGTTTTTTCCTCAATGGGCAACCTGCTCGGAAGTTGAGACAGGGACAGGTACAGGACAATATGGAGCAGTATGAAGACAAAGGCAAGAGAGATCACTACGTAGGTAAGGACTCAAGACAGAACCATCCATGTGGGGATCATCTCTGGGAAAATGGAGACATAAACAACATCTTTGGTGGCCCTGTGTTTCCTAGTACAAAGATAGAGAACAGAAGGCTTAAGTCAGTGCTTTGTGAATCTCCAAGCTGTCACCTTTGTGGGTTTCCCTGTGAATAGGAAGCCCCCTCAAAGGGAGAAAGACCTGTAAGTTAGCATTAGCATTGTGTAAGTTAACATTAGCGTTGACATGAAAAAGGGAGCAAAGAGGTTACAACCCAGCTGAGGGGAATAAAGGAAAAAAAAAACAAAACAGCTCAGGCTGACAGAAGACTAAGCCAAGAAGCTGCCTTACAACTAGAAAGAGTTCCAAGGTAACCACCAGAATAAATTCTCTACTTGAAGTTAAGTGTCACCAAGTCAGGATTAAGAAAATAGTGTGACAGTTTTCTGGTTCTGGGAATTCAAAATCGTTCCCACAACAAAAGAACGAGTAATTAGAATCTGTCACGGCACCGTCTGGATGCTCTTCCTCCAGTCCTGCTAAACTGGGATGCTGTGAGCGAAGGACTGCTTACACCATAGCACCATAAGCAGGCCCAGCTGCTGTTTTACATGGTCCTAAAGCTAGCTCAGTCACCTGCCTGCTGTGTGGGTTCTGGCCACTTTAACCTATATCTCCTTTAACCTTACTTATCTTATCTGAAAAGACTGGATATACAGTATGGTAGCTGGAATAACTATGGTCCCTATAGACTCACATGCTTGAATGCTTGGCCCATAGGGAGTGGCACTATCAGGTGGCCTAATCGGAGGAAGTGTGTCCCTGTGAGTGTGGGCTTTGACGTCTTATATATGCAAGCTATGGCCCGTGTAACACACAGTCTACTTCTGCTGCTTGCAGGTCAACATGTAGAACTATGAGCTACTTCTCCAGCACCAGGTCTGCCTGCATGCCACCATGTTTCCCTCCAGGACCATCATGGACTAATCCTCTGAAAAGGTAAGCCAGCCCCAAGTTAAAGGTTTTCTTTTATAGGAGTTCTGATCATGGTGTCTCCTCATAGCAATGGAAACCCTATGACACACAGTGACCAACTCACAGGCCTAGGGGGAATGGAATGTCACACATGAGGCACTGGGATGGGCCCTGGCACCCAAGGAGTATTGGTATGTGTTCATGCTCTTTCGGTTGGACATCTCTAAGAGCTTGGAACAAATTCGAGTCTGGAAGACCTGTCATGAGAGCCAAGAACCAGCTTAGAGAGCAGACCCAGTTTAAGTCTGTCATGGAGATGAGGGGGAAGGCAAGATGGTTCTTACGGTTTCTGCCCTGTGGCAATACAAAAACCAGATTTAACAACTTAATAGTTTAACAACTGCTTATGCTTGTCCTCCATGTAAGTAAGTAAAATGCACCAGAAATTGATTTGTGGAAGTTATAAGCAGAGCTGGCACACAGATACTTAATTTCCTGTATATTACCACATGTGTACAAGGGCAAGGCTGGTGATGGGCAGTGGAGAGAGCCAATCAAATAAAGGGTTTCACTACATAAAAGTTTTCACCAGTAGTTGATAGGAAGACAAGAAGCCAGGTAATGCCAATAGATAAAGTCATGGTGTGATGGTTTGCGTATGCTTGGCCCAGGGAGTGGCACTATTAGAGAGTGTGGCCCTGTTGGAGTGGGTGTGGCCTTGTGGGAATGGGTGTGGCCTTGTTGGAGTAGGTGTGTCACTGTGGGCGTGGGCTTTAAGACCCTCATCCTAGCTGCCTAGAAGCCAGTTTTCCGCTAGCAGCCTTCAGATGAAGATGTAGAACTCTCAGCTCCTCCTGCATGGATGGATGCATCCAGGATGCCTGCCTGGATGCTGCCACGCTCCCACCTTGATGATAATGGACTGAACCTCTGAACCTGTAAGCTAGCCCCAATTAAATGTTGTCCTTATAAGAATTGCCTTGGTCATGGTGTCTGTTCACAGCAGTAAAACCCTAACTAAGACACATGGCTAAAGTGGAAAACCTTAATCTACACCCCAGGCACACGGCATTCAGACAGGTCGTTCTTTTTTGCAGGTGAAAATATTTTTTCTTGCCCTTGATTTCAAAATACCTTTAAGATGTCACTTTGTAAGAATGAATGTACGCACAGAGTTTAGCTCTGTAAAACAAAGGAATAGTAATTGCCTGCCACAAAGTAATAGAATCCATTTTACTGTAAAAGCCAAATTCTTGCTAAACAAACAATAATCAGCACCAGGAGGAAAACACTACCTAGCCTGTGTGCTGCATAAACATCTCGAACAAACAGTCATACGGCAGTTAAGGTGAAAGGTAATATTTATCAGCTGGTTCACCTCAGTCTGTATCCAAACATTCTCAAGCCTCCAAGACTCCCGTGCAGGTGAATGTCTGTAGACCTTTTGCTCCTGTTAGAGGATACAGGAACAGTCCCCTGTGAGTTCAGGGACTGTCATGTGCAGCATACTAAAAGCTTGAGACATGGGCTTTCCAATACTCTCCCAAGAACAGGGAGAGGCTAGTGATGTTTCTCCTCTAACAAGATTCATTTTCAAGAACTGTTTTGCAACATGGCACCCAAGTCCCTCTTGTCTTCCAGCTTAAACAATTCCTTTCTGTTCTGTCCATTCTGTGGGAACAGAATGTTTATGGGTGGTCTCCTTACTATGGCCCTTTAACAGTCACTCGCACGCATCCCCTTATAAATCTATCTAGTGGCTTTAACCTTCTGTGGAAGGCCTGGGTTTCTGAACTATTGATACCTACATTTGCTCTTCTCTGGACTACTTCCAAATTCCAGATTGTTACTCTGGGAATGTCATAGACAACCCTCTGACTATGGAAAAACTATGTCAGGTAAAGCTGAAATAACCCTCTCCAGGTTCATGTATATACACACATTCACTCACGTACTCAAAAAATAAACACATATATACACACACCAGATACAGAACAAAAAAAACATTTTTTTAAAACCCCAATAAAGAGCTTTACCTTGTTTGAATATTCATTATCAACTTACAACACATTATTGTTATTTCTCTTTTTATGACACTCTTGCCTAGCCCAGCTTGTGCCCAATGTAGAGTGTTTATTACCCACAATTCTACTCCCCCTTGAATTACTCCCTGTGAGCAGATCTGCTGCTTGGATCCCTGGAAGGATAACAGACTATGCTGAGAGGGATTTGGTTGCTGGGCAGAAAAGTTGAAGCAAAGTTTCAAAACCAAAGATCCTCAAAGTAGTTGGGGGGAGACTGGACAGTATGAGTTAGCATGCAAGGGAGAGTCTCACAAGTCATATGTAATATGACATAAAGATAAAGGAAGTAAAGATGTAAGCATTGTTATCAACTAAATGTTGTTATCGACTAACATTCATGTCCTCCCAAGTTTCAAAATATTACTGAGATGTGGGGTTTTGTGGAAGGGGATTGGGCCATGGTGGGGTGGCCCTTATATACAGGATTAATGCCTTTCTAAAAGAGCCTCCAAAATGTTCACTGACTTTTTCTGCCATGTGAGGAGACAAAGAAAATCATCATTATGGAACCAAATGTGATGGCCAATTGATTGTTGTCTTCCCAACCTCTAGAACTGTGTGTGTGTATGTGTGTGTGTGTGTGTGTGTGTATACATATGTGTACACATATATCTATGTGTGTATATATACACATATATGTATATTCATACTGATGTGTTTATCAAGAGAGAAAGGGAATATGTCCTATGGGTGTGTGGTGAGGTGTGGGGGAAAGGGATGTCTCTGTGGGCCCATGCTGAGGGATCCCTTCCCCCTGAGGGACCAGCCACAGGATGGTATAGTATAGAATAGAGTTTATTCAGGGAATGGGGACGGGAGTTAAGAGGGTAGTAGAGGTAGAGAGAGAGGGAGAGGGAGAGGGAGAGGGAGAGGG
>NW_021621071.1:9303987-9305644 GCF_004785775.1 Grammomys surdaster | reverse complement strand
GGAGAGAGAAGGAGGAGGAGGAGGAGGAGGAGGAGGAGGAGGAGGAGAAGAAGAAGAAGGAGAAGGAGAAGAGAAGCAGAGGCTGGCCGTGAGCATGTGGAGAGAGTGGAGAGGAAGGGAAGAACCCAAGAGGGCAAGAGAGAAGCAAGAGGCAAGAGGGCAGGAGATCAAGAGAGGGAGGAGGGGCAAGCATCCCCTTTTATAGTGGGCAGGCCTACCTGGCTATTGCCAGGTAACTGTGGGGAGGAGCATACCCGGTTGTTGCCAGGTAACTGTGGGGTAGAGTTTAGACAGAATGTTAACACATACACATATATGTGTGTATACATATATATATATACACACATATATATACATATGTGTATATAAATTGTGTGTGTGTGTGTGTGTGTGTGTGTGATTTATGCTACTCTGTCCTCCATGAAATGAAGACAAAGTTATGTGCTGCAGTAGCAGGCACGGACGGGGTCATCAGGCATCTCAGATACTATCTCTACATGGCTTCCATCTTTAAAGCTCAAGGAGTAGTCTCTTGGCTGTGAAGCACCACTTTATTTCAGCAAAATTAAGAGAAGAGGGGGAAGGGTCAGGAAGCCTGCCTGACTGCTGAGTCAGCTCGCTTTGCGTAGCCTGCCTGCCTCCCACCCAAGGACCGCAGCCTAATCTCATTGACTATGGAGGGCAGCCAGGAAATACAAGTGTTTATCTAGGCGTGTGGCCAGTTGGCCAAGTCTCAAGTTGCTGTGAGTAGAGGAGAATGAATATCGGGTAGGTAAGCCTCCAGACTAGATCTACGAGGAAGTATTCTTAAGCTTGGCTGGAAAGTGCTGCTCTCTTGAAAGCAGGATTGGAACCCCTCACTAGTCCCCAATTCTGCACTTCTCCCAGTAAGGACAAGGATGAAAATGGGCCAGGATGTTTAAATCAGCTGCACAAATCTTCTAGATTATTTTTAAATTTAAGATGAAAGGGAATCTTGATTATAGGAGTGAAATAACTCTCTCATATCAGAGGAAGCTACTCAAGCTGAAACACAGTCCTTCATCTTGAGAACAAAAACCATCCATTAGAGGGCTGTCTGTTCCACAAAAGAAAGAGGGAGAGCAGCAAATGTCTGCAGTCTCTACTGGCTAAGGGGACGGGACATGGAAACAGACAAAGGAAAAGAGAAAGCAAACTTTCAAACCTGGACTTGTCACTGACTGACAGAAAGGATGGCTTCACACAACTCCATGTGGCACATCTGGTCAGAAGGGAGGCTTTAAATACTTTAAACAGTTGTCATGCTTCCTGGGCCCCTGAGACAGCGGGACATATAATCTAAATCAATGCAAATCTTTGTTCTGCAAAGCTATGCTACTAGACACGTAAGATATGACATTAAATAAAAAACAATTTCTTTCGGTTTTTGAGGTTTTAATATAATTGCATCGTTTATCCCTTTCTTACCCTCCCTTGAAACTCCCTCATGTATCCCTCCTTTCTAGCTTTCAAATTCATGGACTCACTTTTCATTAAATGTTGTTATATACTATATGTGTATATATGATGTATATGATATATATATGTATATGTGTATGTATATGTATACAATGTATATGTACATATACATACACATATATAATTCTTAAATACATAAATAACATCCTATCCAGTC
>NW_021621071.1:9299855-9303977 GCF_004785775.1 Grammomys surdaster | reverse complement strand
ATACACATATATAATTCTTAAATACATAAATAACATCCTATCCAGTCTGTATAATGTTACTTGCATGTGTGTTTTCATGGTTGTTATTTGGAATTGGATACAATTTGTGTGCTCTTCCCCATGGGGGGGAAAGGACTCCAGCCCTCAGTACTCCTTAGTTGCCTGTAGTTCTTTGTAAGGGTTGAGGTCTTATGGGCTTTCCCTTGTCCACTTTCTGTGTCTATTGCTGTGTCCTTGTTCAGTTCGTGTTGACGAGGTCCTGTTGAGATTACACGGATGAAGCTTCTCACGTGATTGGGAGATACAGTATCACTGCAAGTTCCCCGACCCTCTGGCTCTTAGAATCTTCCCACACTCTCTCTTCTGCAATGTTCCCCGACCCTCCTAAGACATGTGTGTTAAGGTTAAGATCAGGAGCACCTGAACCCCAGGCTCTCTGTGGGACCCTAACTTGATGAACATGAGCGGACCTTCACGGTCAGACTCCGAGACATGGTGGGATGTGCTTTGTACCACTGAATCCACACTGAGGCTTGCACACTGATGTAAAGGTACTGAGAGGTAGAATGTATATACATCACAGGACGACCATGCGTCTGGGTTTGTGTAATTACCCTGCATTATAGTTTAGATGTGTATGTCACCCAAAGGCTCTGATATAGAGGTTTGTTCACCAGACTATGGCCCTGCTGAGGTGTGGTGATAGTTTTGGGGGAAGGGAACTGGGTCATTAGGAGCATGGAGGAGTTACTGAGAATTCAGATCCATTTTACTTCATCCTCTTTGAGCTTTGCTCGGCCACCTTATCAGCCACGAGGTTCTGCCTCACTCTTGACTCCAAAACAACAGTCAATCAACCAACGTGCTTCTCTGGACTGTCCTCCAAGACAAACTTCCTCCATTTAAGATGCTCACAGCAGGCATGCTGTTGCTAAGTGACCCACTATCCAAGTGGGTTGGCTACCTCAGAGCATGGCTATGGCTAACTCAATGGGGCATCATTGCCTGCCCATTTTTGGTCATGTAATCCTGTCACGTGATCTCTTTGCTGGCATCTATTTGCTCCTCAGTTGTGGCTGGAGCACAGCCATACAGGAACCAACTAGATGCCACCGCCTCGCTTCCAGAACTGCCAGTTAAACAAGTCTTTTTTCTTTACTAATTACCCACGGTCGGGGACTTTGGCTATAGTATCATGACAGACGCAGATGGATGTTTTACCCTGGAAATGTCCTACAAATGATGCTCAAATCACAATTTCAAGTATTGTGGTCTAAGGAAAACCTCGTATCAGGCAAGAGACAGAGCAGTAAGAAGGGGAAGCCCTGGTCTCCGTAGTCCCTCCCTGATTCATCACTATAACAAAAAACACATAGTCTATTAAAGTTTAGTGTAATTAGTGACGACTACCTTTCCAGAACCGTAATGTAATCAACAAGGAAAACACACACCTCGACCTGTGGCGATCCTGTATGTATGTCTATACAAAAAGAATGAGCGTCTAAGCAAAAACTGTCATAGGGATTCTAGCATCTAAGATTCACTGAATAAGGGTACCTTGGGGAAAGGAATTAACACTTTATATGCACAAAACCTAGAAAGCGCTTCCTAATGATAATGTCATGACATATTCCATGTCATAACATGTGGAGCTCCTGGCACAGACTAAGTGCAAATGTTAGAATGACTTCCTCTCTCTTTTGTCTCAAGAGCTCACGCTTTTAAATATAACTTCCAATGTTTTACACGGGTTGCTCATAGTCCCCTGACCTGTGGGAAACACCAGGCCAGTGTGAAGGGAGGGAGGGAGTAGTCAGAACCTGAATCACATGTGCTCAGTCAGCAAGCTAGCCTATCCAAACTGATAAACTCTGGTTCTGTAAGAGACCCTGTCTTAAAAAATCAAAAATAAGCCAGGCAGTGATGGCACACACCTTTAGTCCCAGCTCCCGGGAGGCAGAGACAGGCAGATTTGTGAGTTCGAGGCCAGCCTGGTCTACAGAGTGAGTTCTAGGACAGCCAGGGCTAAACAGAGAAACCCTGTCTCGAAAAATCAATAAAATAAAATATAAAAAAGTAAGAAAGGAAGACAATGTTAATTTCTCTGGACTATATCATACACACACACATACGCTCACACGCATGTTCAAGTGCACATCCATTCACACGCATGTGCATACATATGCAAACCACACACACACACAGGAAGTTGATGGCACCAGGTTAAGGCTGGTTTGGAACACTGTAAAACAGATCCAGGGAGAAAGTGTGTGAACGTGAATCTTCTTCACTGATGCAGGGAGCCACCTGGCAAACTAATTTACAAATCACATGTTTGGATACAGACATAGAAACAGCAACGCTAGTGTTCTATTCAAAATAAAATATGAATCCCCTTAAGTGTACATTTCTGCTAATACTCTTATTTAGCAATAAACACAGAGGTTCTGTTTCAAATACTCACTCTTTCAAAGGCTCAGAATAGAGGAAGGTTCGCAGCCGTGTGAAAAATTAATAGAAAATTTGATTTTCTTTCAACTCAAGCTTATTTGTAAAAACAGCACGGGGGTGGGGGTGGGGCTGGCGAGATGGCTCAGCAGTTAAGAGCACTGACTGCTCTTCAGGAGATCATGAGTTCAAATCCCAGTAACCACATTGTGGCTCACAACCATCTATAATGAGATCTGATGCCCTCATATGGATGTCTGAAGAGGGCTACAGTGTACTTTGGGCCTGAGTGAGCAGGGCTGGAGCAAGTGGGGGCTGGAACAAGCAGGGCCCGGAGTGAGGGGAGCCAGAGCCAGCAGGGCTGGAGCGAGCAGAGACCAGAGAGAGTGGGCCCGGAAGGAGCAGAGCCTAGAGTGAGTGCAGGCCAGAGCAAGCGGGGGCCCAGAGAGAGTGGGAGATAGAGTGAGCAGGGCCGGAGCAAGAGAGAGAAGGGAAGGGGAACAATGAAAAACTAAAAATAAAAACCAGCACAGGGCACTGTGGAGGTAGGTGTGTCACCGCAGTCTATCTGGCTTCACAGCGGCAGACAGAAGCCTTTTCTATGGCCCGTTCACAGGGGCCTGGACACTCTTGGGAGCCTGAGGTGGAGCTGTGGCCTCAGTCTCAGCTTGACTCTTGGACTTTAGTTGGTAGAGCCTGTGGCAGTTGGTCTGATCTGATCTGCTTCCCATGCTTGGGGTGAAGGATGAAACCCAGAAGGCTTAGTTTGCATGTGGGGCTCTTTGGCATCTTGGGCCTAACCATCTTAGGACTTCTCAAGGGCCTTAATGGCCTCTGCACACACACTCTCTGCCTTTGTATTCCCCTGTCTTCTTCAAGACTTTCTTGTGCTTCTTGGCAAAGCGCGGGCTCCTCAGAAACTTGGAGTTGACCCCCTTTGGAGACACATTATCTTTGTGACTGAGATTGACTGATGCCATCTCAGTGGCATTTTGGGAACTAGTTTTTGTGGTGTGGTTATTGGATTCAGCCAGGTCTGCACAGGAACCCGAAGATCCTGACGTGCCCAGGACACGACAAATAACCAAATTTTATTTTTTCAACCCATGAAGTTCTTAGCTATGTACCTTCAAACGCTTACCTTCTTAGCGTGGAAAAAAAAATAATTGGTCAAATTTCAAAGCAAGCACAAAATATTCTTTTAAATACTTTTAATTTGCATTTAATAATGGGGGGGAATTCTTTGTTGAGTACTATTCTATGCAAATCAACAAGCAAGAAGCCATGCAAGCAGAGCAGAGTACGGCACCACAGTCCAGAGTTATCATTCATTTTGACGCCCTGGTTCAGTTTTAATTATTCATTATGGTTCTTTGCAGCAGAGCATAAACGTGTTACAGTGCGTTCTTTCAAGTTAATCTATGTGCTTTGGTAACTCTGGGACTTTATTTTCCCATTAAAATATTCCAGAGGAACCATCTTTGAGACCAAGTCCGAGATTATTTAGTAAAACAACTGGATAAATCATGCTTCAGTGTTTACCTGCTTCTACAGTGTGAAGAGTTTTAAATCAAGCCACTTTGTAAACATACACACCACATACATACACACACACACACACACCACATACATACACACACACACAAACTCACACACACCACATACATACACACA
>NW_021621071.1:9291621-9299455 GCF_004785775.1 Grammomys surdaster | reverse complement strand
ACACACACCATATACATACACACATCACATACATTCACAAACACACATCCCACATACATTCACACACACCACACATACATACACACCACATATATACATACGCACACACATACACACATAAACACACACCACATACATTCACACATACACACTCACACACCACATACACACAAACATACACACACACACAGGGGATGAAGACAATGCTACCAAGTCTGGTGACCTGACTTCCATGCTCAGGACTCACAGGACAGAAGGAGAGAACCAACTCCCACAAATTGCCTACTGACTTCCACACATGCATGCCTTGATAGTTTGCCCACCCTCCCCACCCCACCACATAAAGAAATAAAATAATTAAATTTATTTCTTAAATTCCAATGAATTACAAGGTAGGCCTGTTTCATGAAGTTTCAGGTGATAAACTTTTGGTATTTAAAGACCTCTCGATAAAGGAAACATGATGAAGGAAATCACTGATATCAACCAACAAAGGGGGAAATCCATGGATTACTGGCTCCATTTTAGTATCTTTGTTTAATTGAAATTAACATGGGCAAAGGGTTTATATCTACAGGGTGTTTTTATTTTTCTCAATGCTATGAGGCTGGCCTGGAAGAGCGGTGGCATAAAGGAACCTGCACTGTGAACCTCACCAGCTAAGTGTGATACCTAGAACCCATTTCCTTTAGAGAGAGATACTGTCATGAAGAAGCAATTGCTTGCTTGATGTGATGGTTTGAATATGCTTGGCCAATGGTGTGGCCTTGTTGGAGTAGGTGTGGCCTTGTTGGAGTAGGTGTGGCCTTGTTGGAGTAGGTGTGGCCTTGTTGGAGTAGGTGTGGCCTTGTTGGAGTAGGTGTGGCCTTCTTGGAGTAGGTGTGGCCTTGTTGGAGTAGGTGTGGCCTTGTTGGAGTAGGTGTGTCACTGTGGGCGTCAGCTTTAAGACCCTCATCTTAGCTGCCTAGAAGCCAGTCTTCTTCTAGTGGCCTTCAGAACAAGAGATGGAACTCTCAGCTCCTCCTGCACCATGCCTGCCTGGATGCTGCCACATTCCCACCTTGGTGATAATGGACTGAACCTCTGAACCTGTAAGTAAGCCTTAATTAAATGCTGTCCCTTGTAAGAGTTGCCTTGGTCACGGTGTCTGTTCCCAGCAGTAAATCCTAACAAGGACACTTGGTTGTCTCAGTTCATCTTGTTTTGGCGACTGTTTTAGAAAAGTTCACCACGACAAGATGGAAGCCAAGAAAGGATGGATGGGTCTTGAGAAGAAGCAAGGGTGGAGGAAAGTCCTCGGTCTGACAGCTGGGTGACGGCTTGTTCAGTTACAAATTAAAATAGAAATAGTAAGGGACCTATATGAAGTGCACAGCCTCAGGATTTATATTCTAAGACGGTTTAAAGATTAGTGTATTGGCTGGTTCTGTGTATCAACCTGACACAGGCTGGCGTTAGCACAGAGAAAGGAGCCTCCCTTGAGGAAATGCCTCCATGAGATCCAGCTGTAAGGCATTTTCTCAATTAGTGATCAAGTAGGGAAGGCCCATTACAGGTGGTGCCATCCCTGGGCTAGTAGTCTTGAGTTCTATAAGAAAGCAGGCTGAGCCGGGCGGTGGTGGCACATGCCTTTAATCCCAGCACTTGGGAGGCAGAGGCAGGAGGATTTCTGCGTTCAAGAGTTCGAGGCTACCCTGGTCAACAGAGTGAGTTTCAGGACAGCCAGGGCTACACAGAGAAACCCTGTCTCGAAAAACAAAACAAAACAAAACAAAAAAGCAGGCTGAGCAAGCCGGAGGAAGGAAGCCAGTAAGTAACATCCCTCCATGGCCTCTGCATCAGCTCCTGCTTCCTGACCTGCTTGAGTTCCAGTCCTGACTTCCTTTGGTGATGAACAGCAGTGTGGAAGTGTAAGCTGAATAAACCCTTTCCTCCCCAACTTGCTTCGTGGTCATGATGTTTTGTGCAGGAATAGAAGCCCTGACTAAGACAATTAGCTTCTTAGGAACATGGACACAGTTCACTGTGCATGTCTTCATCTCCATTCAACAGAGAGCTTGAAAAAAAATGTTCAATTGCTACTTGCTCATTATTTGAAAACTAAAGTAAAAGACAGCTTAGACCATGCAAAGTCGAGGCAGGAAGATGACATCATCTCCATCTTGGACGATTTTCCTCTAGCATGTTTTATGTTTTAAACTCTACTCTCTGGTCCAGATGAAAGCAAATTCCCAGTGCACAGGATATGTGCAGTGCCATCTCTGCTGCCTTCAGTGAGGCTCTGTCCTCCACAGCACTGTCACACTGGGACCAGCTTTCCCCTTGAGGAGCAGGGCTGTTGCTAGGTGCAGCAGGACAGGAAGGGGATAACACAGACCGCAGAGTCAGAACAGAGCAAGTAAGCACAAACAATGTGGTGTTTATTGAACACCTAGTAGGCTGATATTATTCGGGGTTAGGAATCTAAACCTTCAGAAACATTCTCTGTACATAAAAACTCCTAGGTGATTTTTCCCTTTGTTTCTGTATTTATCATTATCATTATTATTATTGTTATTATTATTACTATTTTGAAATACTGTCCAACGCTGAGAGAAAAGTTTCAGAAAACTTGTACAAACTTTCAATCAGCTTGCTCTAATGTCAGTTCCTCACAAAGACTTCAGGATGATTATCAAAATGAGGAAGTTTCCCTTGGTAAAACGCTACCTGTGAAACTTACAGGCTTACTTATTCTATCGTTTCCGTGAATGGCCTTCTGGTCTGGATTGACTCACATTCTATATTGTGCTTAGTCATCTCTCTCCTTATTCTTGTCCACCCTTGTCTATCATGGCTTTGTCTTTTTTTTGGTTTTTCGAGACAGGGTTTCTCTGTGTAGTTCTGGCTGTCCTGGAACTCACTCTGTAGACCAGGCTGGCCTCAAACTCAGAAATCCGCCTGCCTCTGCCTCCCAATTGCTGGGATTAAAGGCGTGCGCCACCACTGCCCAGCGGCCTTGTCATTTCTGCTAGCTAAATACTAGGCAATCCACACAGAAACATGTTCCAAGAATAGCGTATATTTTTGATGGCTCTAAGTGAGTGCTTAACAGAAAGATGGCGTTTGTAGTTGACTGGGGCAGGGAGCCGGACTCTCTCTACGTACAGCTCATTAATTCAATATCCTTTCATCGTGGTTGGAAGAATGTCAGGCATTGGACATATAGCCTTAAATAAATGCAGAAACGGCCTCTGCTCCCATGAGGTTTATGGGACATCAGATAAGCTATGACAAGTGTGTACTGTGAGCCATAACCTGTTGCTAGAACTCTCAGCTGCCTCTATCCAGTTAAGACTCAGCATGGGTAACACCTTCAGTCACCAAAGTGATTACATGCATACTGCTCTGAAGTTGTAGACGGTGTGTGGGAACAAGGTGTATGATGACAGGAAACCCCCCTCCCCGTTTTCCTCGACTTTGGTGCCCCTTTCCTCCCCCATCCAGATTATTCTCCTCTAATGTATCTAAACCACCATTTTCACTAACCAAACTTTCCCTCCTAAAATATCTCAAATGTCATCACTAGCTACTGTCTGAGGACACTGAAACATTGCCAAGTTACTGCTACAACAATACAGGGTTCTCCAGGAAACACAATTTAAATTCATAAACTTCATAAACTAACGGTACCCAAAAGTATTCCATCCCACAAGCTCAGTGCCTTACCCATCAGAGAAAAACATGCTCATGGTATTCTCTGATATCTGATCAACGCATTTAATTAAAGTCTTTTAACAGATGATGTTGGAGACTGCTATCAACGTATCTAGGGATACAGGTGTAGCACATACAACTCCGGGCATAGAATGAAGCAAGAACATCCCATTCTTTCTACACTTCCCTCCATTTATATTCCCTCAATCTTACTGGATTGTTTGCTGATACAGAATCGGCCTAATCCCTCCACTTTCCTCGCCTAACAGCAGGAGAAGAACAGTATCGAGCGCTGTTTATACATTTAGATCTTCAAGGTTGAGTTTCCTCCTTGCTTGCGCACCTGGGTTCTAAGAAACACACTTTCATATTAGGAACCAGGAAATACATCACAGGCCGGCAAAGGTCTCCATTTATCCACAGTGAGGGAAAGACACTGGAAATCTGAAGCCATAATACCACTACACCAAAGCTGTTTAATCAAGGACAAAGAGTGTACCGATCATCTTGTTTTCCAGCTGTAAGATCCTGTGAAACCCAGGCTGAGAATCATGGAAGTGTACGTGTTGGCTCTGTACCTTCTGGCATTGAGCCTCAGAAAAGATTTTGAGATAGAGAGAGGTCAGTGAGGGGAACCCCACAAAACTGGACATAAGCCAGTGAGCAGACATTAGAAAGCACAGAGTGACAACTTTATGTGATCATATGAACCTTTGAATCCCAACACCAAGGAGGTTCAGACAAGATTTTGATTACAAAGCCCCTTCTCACCCCTTGGATGACATAGCAAGTCTCTATCTAAAAAAAACAAACAAACAAACAAACAAAAACTCACCAAAACAAAACAAAAAACCACCAGCACCAACAACAATAATAAAACCACACAATAGAAAAAAATGGCAAACTGGATAAGTCTTCAGAACTCAGTTTTGGGGCTCTGGGATTCTGCAACTGTCCCTTCAAGTCCTCAGAGATGTATAAAGGACAGGTGGAGGTCCCGGCCTTACAGCACCATGTAACCTGAGTGTTTCTTTTGTGATCTCTTCTTCATTGTGGACATCCAGGAAACTTAAAAGCTTAGAGCTGTTATTTAAACTGCAGGTACCAATGAATTCCCCATCTCACAAACATTCAGTATCACACAGTGTGACTGGAGAGAGACTCAAGACTCTGGTGTTCTTGTTGGGACCGGGAGACAGACAAATATTTACAAGCCTTGGTTGCACCGGGGAGAAAAGTCTTACACATGTTTTCGCATCTGGAAACCACAGTTCTACTTGTGCCCAACAGTAAGACACTCTTTCTCTACCATCCAGCAAGGGTGTCCAACCTTTTCACACTGACACGATCTTGTCTGCAAATGTGTTGGGTTGTATTCATGGACACCCTAGGGCAAAGCCCCCCATGGACCACATGCAGGACATGTATAGTTGGAAGAGTTAGATCCTGACTGAATGTGTTGTTTAGCACAGGCGCAGCGTGTTAAGGGCTGAGGAATCGGACCCATGGGAAGCCAGCAAAGCCTTCCCCTCTTATCAGATACAGGGAGATAAAGCCTTTCTCTGTCCGGGTATGGGAAGTTTAAGAATGACTGAGCAGTCTGTGCACACACATACTACCAATGACTGCTTCTTCCTCCCAGATAGCAGTCTGGCTGCTCACGCTAGCCACTCCCCTGGGCTGTATGTGATAAACACACTGAGGGTCTGAGTTCTTGCAGTTTTATCTATGGTCCAGGCAGCTCCAGCTTAGTGTACAAAGCTCACCCCATCCCAAATGACTTGTGAACTTCTGTTATTTCTCCAGTGTGGCGGTCCTTCCTTCACAATCACACAAAGGATGCCAGATCCAAGACTCACAAGCTTCAGCTCCCTATAAGGTTATTTGGGGTTTATGGCGGGGGGAGGTTGTTTGTTTTGAGACAGGCTCTCATTTTGTAACCCTCACTTGAATGGACACAGCAATGTTGACAGCTGGCCTCAAACTCAGAGATCCACCTGCCTCTGCCTCCTAAGTGCTGTGGTTAAACGTAGGTTTGATCTTTAACATAATCTTTTAGGGGTAACAGTCCGTGTCATTGTGCTTTCTGTTCATGACCTCAAGTTTTGGCGTAGAGAGTGCAGGGAGTGGATCTACTAGCATCTCCTGCAAAAGGCTACTTCTGACTATTTAAGCCTTTCATCCAGTCATTCAGCCATCACTTTCTTCAAGTTTTCTACTCCCCAGAAACACTGCCTCCTTCTATGTCAGTTACCTTGTGGTGTCACAGTTTCGCCAAAATGGAAGAGAATTTAAGAAGACTGAAGTCTTGAAGCGATGACCCCTCTCATGAAAACATTATCAGTTTTAACTGCAACAAAAAGCCCCACAGCTCTTCAGGAGTCAAGAAAAATATCTAAATGAAAAGAGACACAGCAAAAGGTGGCCAGGCCTTTAAAACTGACTTCTCTTCATCAATGGTTCATCAGTAGCCGTCTGCGGGACAGGTCAAGACCCACACAGCCATCCAGACAATGGTTTATTGATGCTGTATTGAGAACATAGCATGCTGTGTTCTTCCTGATTGACAACATGCAGATTCAGGGCACTGAGTGGGAAGGGAAACAGAGCATTTCCTGCTCCCCCCCCCCCCCCCCCCCCGCCCCAAGCAGAAGGTCAAGACCAAGCACCAGATAAGCACCATGCCTCGGGTTCTTCCTGAATCCATGTGTTCTTCTTAGTACTTTAATGTTCGGAAATAAACTGATCTCCTTGTGGAAAACTGATGTAAACTGATATTACCTCACTCCTGCACTCCATAGCTCTTACCTACCTTCATTTTTTTAATTACTAAGACTTTTAGAAAATCGTCCTACCTGAGGAATGTCCTAAAATTCTCTGCATATCAAGTTTTTAATAAAATATTTGAGTATTTCTAATTGTGGCTTCTACACGTGGGAATCCAGCTACAAAACGGAACGGAAAGCTCTAAAGCCCAGTGTCAAATTTAACATGCATATCATTTTATTTCAAAGAAAACAGCATCAGCTAAAAAGCTTGAAGATGAATTTTCTGAGCACGGCTTTGCATAAGAAACGTACTTCAGTTTTAACATAAAATGTAAGTACCACCTGCTTCTGAGAGATTTGAAGTAACACATAAGCCTGTTTCTTTAAAGGTTTGAATAGCTATTACTATAATGTAGATAAAATTTTACTTTGATCTTACAGGCAGCCAAAATAGGAAGGAAAACGTGGAGGGATACTTATTTTTATTTTATTCATCTGATAAGATAAAATATGTGTTCTTTTTTTTTAAAAAAAATGCAAACATTTTAGTACTAAATTCTACAGAATTGAACACAAAGTATTAAACAAAGAAATTTATTTAAACATTGGGGCACTTAACGGTATCATGTCTTCAGTAAATCTTGCAATAGAAATCTTAACAACAATCCTAATAAGGTTGAATATTACTGAGACAGTCAAGAAAATACAAGAAAATATCACAAATGCCCTTCGGTGAAAGTGCTCCAGTGGGGATGCCCTAAAGATGACACAAAATACAGCTATTTCATGGGCCACCAATTTATGAGCAGAGTTAAAAAAAAAAAAAGGAAAGATGTCTACTAGTCTTTCTTTACTTTCCTCTCCACAACTGTCTCTGTAGGAAGTCCCTCTGAAATTGATTAGCAAACTGGTTATGATCAGGGACCTTCTCTTCATGTCTGAAGAAAGAAATGCCCATACCAAACATAGTAGTACAGGATTAACACTCCAATGTACATGTTGAAAAATTAGGTAAGCGATTACCATGTAGCTGGGTACAGCAGCTCCTGGATTCCTAGTTGGCTTCAGCAACTGACTTTTTTTTTTTTCTCCACAAATGAAAGAGGTGCTCATTGAAACCTCCAAAACACTTATCTGAGGACATTGATTTTCCACATACAGCTTTACTACAAAACTCCTCAGAGCTTTGGATTACCAAACACATAATGTCAATCTCTCACATTGGGTAGAGAATGTACAATAAATGTACCTAACCACCAGGCCCCCATTTCTTGGAGCATCCTATGCAACTGAGTCTGGAAATATCACTAAAGCTGACGTAAGCCATACATACATATATATATATATATATATATATATATATATATATA
>NW_021621071.1:9275336-9291521 GCF_004785775.1 Grammomys surdaster | reverse complement strand
TTTCCATTTTCTAGTGTCTTTCTTTAATTCTTAGTTTTTTTAGAATCAGGTATCGCCTCCTCAAACAACAGATGAGTCTACATGACATTTCAGCACAACATCTGATTTTTCCCTGCTCAAAGATCTTCTAGGGAAAAATTTACTTTAAAATATGTCCCAAACATCTGGATGAAGCGGGAGGAGATTGCTCATCACGGTTGAGCAATGTGTGTATTATCAGCAAAATAACAGTGTCTCCGGCATAGCAGATACTAGGTATCTTCTTCAGATGAAGTGATACAAGCCACAGTATCCTGAAGAGGAGGTGAACATTTACTGTCTTGAGCCTAAAGTGAAATGTTTCCTATTCCAGTCTATCAGGGGGTCAATTCAAGCTATAAAGACAAGAGCTATAATAGTAACATGAATTCGAATAAACATGTAAATATTTATTTGCTTACAGAATTTGATACTGAAAACTAGTCTGCTAATAATTGTCCTATGAAATGGTTACTATTGTTCTTGTTTACCCAAGAAGAAGGATCTGTTTAGAAGGGTGTTTTTATTTGTTTGTTTGTTTCTCTAGTTGTAGCCAATTTTCTCAGTGCACAAATAGCAAATTCTGACGAGCCAATGCTTTTATTTTTTATTTTTTTTTTTT
This sequence comes from Grammomys surdaster, assembly GCF_004785775.1. Classification (NCBI taxonomy): domain Eukaryota; kingdom Metazoa; phylum Chordata; class Mammalia; order Rodentia; family Muridae; genus Grammomys; species Grammomys surdaster. The sequence continues at coordinate 9,290,881 of NW_021621071.1, read as the reverse complement.
TTGAGACAGGGTTTCTCTGTGTAGCCCTGGCTGTCCTGGAACTCACTCTGTAGACCAGGCTAGCCTCGAACTCTTGAACTCAGAAATCCGCCTGCCTCTGCCTCCCAAGTGCTGGGATTAAAGGCGTGCGCCACCACTGCCCGGCAAGCCAATGCTTTTAATTCAATCTAAGAGATCTGCGTCAGGACACTTTCAGAAAACCAATTGGTAACATGGGTCATAGGAATAAGAAAAATGCTTGCAGATTTTCATTTGTTTTTGTTAAGAAGGGCAAGGCTTACAAAGGCTCTTGATCAGGCATTTGCTTCTTTCATTGACAGATATTCAAAACCACGGTGTATTTTCTACATAACACAATCCACAGATAAGATTCACATGGCTGCCACAATCTAACCTATTTTTAATATAGCAAGATTGTGATTGAATTAATAGAATGCCACAGAAGCTTTGTTATAGATATTCATGAAAGTACTTCATAAATACATGGGTTATGAATTTATAAACAAAAAGACCTCAAAATTTCAATCTACTTGTGTGTGTATGTGTATGTATACTTAGTTTCAAATAGCTTTCTTAATGTTTGTCTCTTTTCTAGATGCTACTCCAATGTGTAAAGTTAATTAACTAAAGCCACACACTACTGGAGAATATAAATATAGTTATATTATTTTAAGGTGCAGCTCATAGAATTTAGTGGTTTGTGAAACATGTTAGCTATTAGACATATTACTGCAAATTACATATATATATATATATATATATATATATATATATATATTCCTTTCCTTTCTGCTTTGCTAATCATGACTTCAGTATAAATATCAACAGGCTTGTCAATCATTAAATCTTTTATTCACATATCAGTAATGACCATAGCGGTCTGGCCATTCTTGGTATATTCGAGTCAATACACTCTCCTTTCGTCAAGCTAAGTATAAATACCATGACAAAATGGGTATATGTTTCAATCTACTCTAAATACAAGAAAAAATAAAATTATTAGGAATTCTGGGGAATTGTTAGCTCATCAAACCACAGGTTGCAGAAGACAAGAAATGTGTTCCTAGTTAAACTAGTCCTTGGTACAGGACTTCCAAGTTCATTCTTCTCTGGTGAGAATCTAGCTTCTCAAAGAATTGTGAAGCGTAAGTCCATGAACCTGAGACCTGAGTGAGGAATCTGTGGGCACCTCTACAGGAAAGCACTCCATTCTGAAATGAAGACACGGCAGGGTTGAACGAGAATCAGCTAAAGCCTCCTGAATCCAGGCCTGCTAGTTTACGAATCATCCCTTGCGTGGCCCTATTTTCTGTTCTAACTTACCTGACCTTAAAGGAATCTGTTTCCTAAATCACAGGGACCTTTGAGAGTTAATAAAACCTATTGAGTCTAATAGGAACCCCAGTAGACCAGAATCCGCTATGATATGCCCGTTCAAATACAAACCAATTAAAGGCTTCTCTCACTGAAAACTCATGATGTAGGAAAAGCTTGGCTGTCATGTTCTTTTTTGGCAAATGTTTACTACCTGGCAAACACCTCTTAGCAAGGAATTCCACGTGAGTTGGACAGGCCTGATGCCCATACACCCTGGGGTGGCAGTTGGAATGTCTGTGAGCTTTACAGACAGAGACATCTGGAAATGGAAGCAGGCATTGTCTAAGAGAGCAGCCAGCTAGTGTTAGGGAGGAAGAGTGGATTTTGACAAAGGGTGGAGGGGCAGAAAGAGTGTGAAGATGGTACCCAGAGTCTGTGCTCCCAGCAGTCAACTCCATGTACATGGGTGGGAAACAGACAGCATGCAGGAATGGATGAGGCCATCCATCACTAGTCACTGAGAACTTCTGTCAGGCAGAGGAGAATATGGACTTCCACCCTGGGGCTTCTGCACGCAGTGGATGCAGAGAGGTGTGGGGCAGTGGGCTATGAGAAAAGGCCAGAAAGCTTGGTAGAAAGCTCTGGAAGCCCCGGAAACCTTGGTCTGAAGAAGGCCAGTAGGACGGGAGGCTGCTTCGAACTTTCCCAAAGTCATCTGGCTCTCTTAGCTTCCGCTCCCCACAGCCCATCCCACGGAGAGGTCCATGGCCTTTGATCACGTAGGAATAGCAGCTTCATGAAAATAAGGCATTCCCAAGCTCTCAAATCAAGCCAATAGGAGTTATCTGCTCTCACCCCAAAAACTGTATATATTGCCCAAAGCGCAAAAGTAAAGTGGATGTGAGATCTTTCCCACTGTCGGAGACCTTTGTCGCGGTCCCCCCACCCCCCAGCTAGCTTGCACACTTCAAAGAGCTACAACACTTCTCCCCTCTCCACTCTGCCTCGGAGACGCTGAGACATGGTTTGGAGCGGTTTGGGGCAGAGCAACAAAGAGCTGTAACACTCCCACCTTTGGAGGCTGGAGCAGAAGCAGACCCTCCAGTAGGCTGCTGTAACCACGGTTTGAGAGACTACGTAGGCCCTGCCCCGCGTGACTGAAGCACGCTGTGCTCCAGCTCAGGGCAAGCGACCCTGACCCACATCCTCAGCCCACCACGGTCTGCGCTGTTGAGTCCTGCGGGGAAGTGCCGTGCCCCCTCCCGCTCCTGCCCACACCCTGCCCTGCGCCACTGCAACCTTGGTTTCCTGGACGGCCTCAGAGCCCACGCCCCTTGCCGCCGCCCATGACCAGCACCTGAGATTGGACCCACAGAGAGGAAGCTATTCAGTAGGATGAATTAGGGTGGGGCCCATGCCATCCATGCTGAGAACACAGCCTGGTTCTTCAGCAATGCTTTCTCACTGAACAAGTCTGATGAGCTCTGAGTATGGCCCAGACAGTCAGTCAGTCACTGGAAGCAAGACCCAGAAGGAAAATGTCTAAAGACACATTGCCAGTCCTGGAGAAGGGATGGAGCAGGCTTCTGTGGAAACCAGCTCAAACGAGTTTTAGACTTCTAAAGCTTTGGCTGACCACCATGGTACCTCACACACACACACAGAGAAAGGGGCATGCTAAACAGCATATGAGTCCTGGGTGTGCCCACATCTGCCTTGATCATAAAACTGGTGTCTAAGAAAGCCCAGGGAAAGCAAAATCGTGAATAAATGTTTTTTTTAATTCAAAATTAAACCGTATTGCTGCCTCCCCCTTGAGACTATAAGTTGTACTTCCTACAGAAAGAAAGAGGTATCTGTGTATCCTCCTTCCCAGGCTAGAAGGGAGCTGGGAGCCCTGGGAGAGATCCTGTGCGCCCCACCCACAAAGTTTACCCTTAATCAGGTTTCGGCATGTTGACCTGAGCTCCCTTGGGAAGCGGCACTTCTGTACAGACAACAGTCTCTTTATTTGCCGTCTCCCGTACCTTTCTGACTCCACTAACGATGTTGCTGTGAAGTGTATTGGAGCAGGCTATAGTGAGGGGGGTGTGTGTGCGTCTATGTAAAGGTAACAGCAATTAATGAAAAAGAGGCCGTGAATTTGAAAAAGAGCAAGAAGGGATGGATGGAAGGGTTTGGAAGGAGGAAAGAGAAGGGGAAAATGACATCATCATCTCAAAGATAAAAATAAACAGTCACGGTAAGTTTTAAAAACAACTAAAAACAGCAACTTCAAAGAAAAGTGTTTTCTAACACTTCTGTGGTTATTAAAAAGAGCACATGCCATGGGCTCATACACTCTCATGTTCCAACAGGATGCTCAAAGAACCCAGAAGGAGACTCAATGTTTGTTTCTAATAAAAATGTTAAAGAAACAGGAAAAACAGGACAATCCAGGAGCCAAAGCCTAGTAGGGTAAAAAGGATAGTCCCTTATTATCACAGTGCCTTAAAAGTAAAAGACACCCTCCTGGGAGGTCCGTTTTGATATCCTTTTTCTTTTCATCTATTTTTTTTTAATGCGACACATCTCAAAAATTTAATTCCTTATGGTGTGACATTTTGGCGACTTGGCCCCACTTGATGGGGAGGTTCTAAGAGGATAACGGACACGTGCAGAAGGGGAAGAGGCGGAGCCTCGCTGGAGGAGGGTCACGTGGGCGTAAACTTCCAGGGCAATACTTGGTCCCTGAATACTTCCTGACTGGCGAGGTGACCTTCTGTCCCCAGCGTGATAGACCGAAGTCTCTGAAACTATGATCACGAACATTTCTTTCCTCTAGTAAGCTGTTTGGTCCCCGTGTTTTGTCACAGAGACAGAAAGTCCGATTAATACTCTGCTGTCTCAAAGCTCCATACCACATTTAAAGTGTGTTAAAAATCCTCCGTCTCATATTTTACTGAGGTTTGGCTTTCTCTTCTCTCCTTTTACCAACACGGCTGTAATTTAGGGTGTGCCCACATACCATCAATAACCAAAACAACAAAACCAATCATTAATATGCTCTATGCCTTTTCTAATACATTTGATCCAAAAGCAATCCATTCAACATGGCGGAGGTCACTCCCAAGGTGTTTGCCTGCACCCAGTAAGAAGTGCTTGTGGGTGGAACACAGCTGCAGAGACTCTCTCCTGAACTGTCTGAGGTAAACGAGGCCTTGGTGATCAGCAGTAGTGAGTTAATGTTTGAGTGTATTTTTGTATTAAAATTAATATGGCATTAACTGATAAGAATACAAAAAAAATGATTTTGCTTTGGCCTATACGACGCTCAGTGCTTGACTTTAACCAGTATTTACCTAACACCTAAAATGTACCCAAGGAGAAAATTACTGCATTAATTTTAATCACAAGACATTTTAAAGAATGTCCTGAACCACTTGAACACTCACTTGTCTTCTCTGTTGGGACAGAATCGTTCCTCCTAAGTCAGATGTTCTAAAAGGCTCTAAGCCTGACAAATGAAGTCATTTATATGTTCCCTCCTGTGTTTGTAATTTTCAAAATAATTACGTTCCATCATCTTTCGCTTTTCTTTAGATCTCTAAACCAAAACTCTTTAATCCAACTATATGAATGGGGGTTGGTTCTCCAGAGAAATATGTGGAGGCTAACAGCTTTACAGATCTTCCAGGAGAGTTGGCATCTGGAGACCCAGGAGCGCAGACAGTTCAGTACCACTTAAAGCCACGGGTCTGGGAAGCTGAAAAGCAGGTTGTGCTACCACAGCCCAAAGCAGGCGTGGCCCTTCCTTCCTGGAGGCTGGGGTGGGAAAGTGTTTGCCTGGGAGCTTAGGAGCAGTCTGCAGTTGGCATGGTGAGCGCAGAACAGAGCAAAGATGAGTACCCTCCTTGAGGAGTCCGAATGGCGTACCCTGAGCAGTGCCCTCTTCTTCCTTGGGGATATTTTTGTGTAAAGAGAAAGATGATTCATAATCAGGACACCTGCCCTCGGGGCAGTGCTGGAGAAGCAGTCCATTCTTTCACGTGACCCATCCCCCACCTTGTCTTTCCACCTATCATTCCGTCACTCTGCCTCCCTTTAGTTTGTATAGGACTCCTATCGGCTTCCCAGTGACCTCAGTGCTCCCACTGGACTGAAGCGAGAACAGTGTTTGCTGCCGATGGTTACCTTCACGTATCCACTCACCACGAGAGGCGCGGACGTGAGGTGAGCTCTTGTTCGAGATTGCCGCTACTTCTGGATTGCTGCTCTGCTGCTTGAAGAAATGTGATGGCCATACACAACCTGAGAAGCTGAGATGGCTTACTTTCTCTTACCCTTTGGAGGAAAGGCAGGACAGGGTGTCTTCCTGATTCCAGCAAGAACCTGGAATTAAGGTTCTTGACTGAAGCAGAGACCATGGAGGAATGCTGCTTATTAGCTCGAGGCCAGGCCCACCCTCACTTCCCTTTCTTACACAGCTCAGGCCTGTCTGCCAAGAGACGGTACTGCCCACGGGCGGATTAAGAAAATGTCCCCCAGACATGCCCACAGGCCAGTCTGATGGAAGAAATTGTTAAGCTGATTTCTCCCTCTTTGCCAAGTATGTTAAAAACTGCATTGTAATGGATGCTGATCCTGGACACTTAGGTAGGATGAGAGTAAACATCTGAATAAGTGAGATTTAAATATGAAAAAATGTTACAGTTTTTCAAAATCCTTCAATCACTTTTGTCTTCATCAATTTATAGCATTTCTACATAGGGATTTTAATTTATACATTGAATATATGTTTGTATAGGAAATATCAATTAATTGGAAATATTGGAAGAAACAATTGCCCACAATATTAATCTAAAGAAGATAAAATTTTATGAGCACATCAAGAACATTTATATAAAGAAGAGATTGCTAATGCACTCATTTTGAGCAATTATCAGTCTTGTGAATCATAAAGTATCGAGATCATGAAGAATTACAAGTTGGCAATATTCAGTGGCTACAAAGAGTGCTCTCAGAGTCAGGGAGAAGGGCAGAAACTAAGAACAGGTTGGCTAACAAATGAAGTTATGGTTGGCCAGGACAAGAGAGTCCTGGGCTCATGTAACACAGTAGAATGTCCACAGTTAACAAGTTACAGTATCTTTCAAAACTGGAGAAAAAATTCCAATGATCTTAACTCAGAAAAAAAAATAGATTTTCAGGTGAAGGATATAATATTTACCCTAATTTGTTTGTTATATATGATATGCGTATACTGAAATCACACATATCCCATAGGTATGTATAATAATTACATATCCATTGGGAACGTTTCTACCTTAGAAGGAGGCAAGAAAATATTTTTTAAAAAATTGCCAGGTCACAATTTGTATTAACTATAAAATCTTCCCCCAAAGCACATTCTCTACAGTCGAAGTTGATAGTGTGTCAGGGGCTCACACTTACACCCTGTGTCTGTAACCCCTGTGTCTGTACTCCATGTCTTCCCAGGATGAAGCATTATACTGTGAACAATGACAAAATCAGGGTGACTGTCATTGTACCTCTCACCTCAAAAATGTATCCTTTTGTGGGAAGATCATTTGAAATTCTCCCTTCTCACTCTCCAGGAACAAGCACTTCATTATCAGAGCACTCTCCTTTGCCCTTCTCTCTGATCCTGTCTGTCACCTTGTTTAAGATGATCATCATGAGATTGGACCCACACACATTTTTTTTTAGGGGAGGAAAACCCAGGTTCACAGTGACAGGACACAAGCTAGCCTCCAACAAACCCCCTTTCCCCACACTGCACAGTGGGTTTTTCAGACAAGCTTCCCCATGTGAGAAATACCACTGGGGAGGTGATAAAGGAACCAAGGAATTAGAGAGCTTTGGTGTCTGGTTGAAAATGCCTCCCGCACTCACCGCTTCACCCCAACTCTTCCCAGCTCCCCGATTCCTCACCCACCCAACTTTGTGCCCTCTGCAGAAAACTCTTTGAAGAGAATTGCTTCCAAATTGCTGCTCAATGTTTTTATGAATCGAGGCTCAAAGTCTATAGAATTCATACCTGTTATCAGTACTAGTAGATATAGGTGGCTTTAATCAGGCCTTCACCTCTAAAGCTTTCTGAAGGATGTTAGACTCTTGAGGCAGGAGACCTCTCTAGTCACAATCTTCTCCATCTTTTAGTTATCTGAGGTCCTCTGACATTGTCAATGCCATTGTCAGTATCAATGAGGACCACTACTGTCCTGTGAGGACTCTCCTGCAACCCCCAGTTATTTGGAGAAGAATAATCTCCACCTAATAATCCTCCTCATGTCCATCCCACACCAAACCAAGGAATCCCAACAATGTGACCCATTCACAGGAACAGGGCAAGAGAAGAGTCATATGAATACTTTCTCTCTCAACTGTAGCATGAGGCCAGACACTCTGTCACTCCTTGTTTGGGTTAGTACAACACATCCTGGGAAAATGGCTGTTCCGTTGACAGGCAGCTAACTTTACACTAACGGAAAATGAGGAGCCCTGGTGTTGCCATTAAAAGCAGGTGATCTGTGAGTCTTTGTTAGCTGTCATGACATGTTTTTTTCCGATCTAGAGGAAATAAAAGACAACCCTTTCAGCTCAGAGAGCTGTTTATAACAGTAAAGAAAATGCCAGGATAACCTCCAACCTGCTATGTCATCCTGGGAGACATAAAAGACAACAAAGAAAATTGTCCCATAAGTCCTACCTCTGTGTCCACAGAAAATGCTTTCGCTGGGGAATCTCTCTATAGTCTCCTGTTTGCTCTTTGCTCTGTGCTAACAAATCAAAACAGAGGAATGCAACCTCACTGGCTTATCTGAGGACGTCTGGGTACTTGAGCCACAGTTGATTCCATGGTTTTAGTCTTTACTTCTCTTTCCCAGGTGAGTCAACCTTCTTACTTTGGGGCCCTATGCATGGAACTCCCCAAGTACCAGTTCTCCTCCCTTGGAAGCCAGGCCAGGACAAGGCTCCAGCATGGGGTATCCATCACTCACTGGACCAACTTACCAATTTGTACCTTGGGTATAGGACATTAACAAGCAAACAGCTAGGATGATCACAAACCACGAAAGTTGGTTCCACCTGATCAGAACAGAGGAATGAAATCCACTAGAGAAGTTGGACCATCCATCAGGAAATCCATCAGGAAGCACAGAAGTGGTCGGAGAACCATGTCTTTAGATTGAAGGGTGTTGTCACTTATTCCAATGTCCCTCTTTGGCATGACCTTATAGACTGAAGCATCTTTAACTTCTTTTGTCATGACAAAGTACCTAAGGGGCCTCACTAATCTCTCCACTGCCCTTCTATTCTCCAGGAAAAAAAAAAGATTAGAAGACGTGACTACTACTTTCATAGGGCTTATTACTATTTATCATACTTTATCTTTTACAGTTTATATTTCATTTAGAAACCAAGGGCTTATGAGAAGAACCCACAACTGAACTATTCTCACTGGGAAAGAATAAAGAAAATCAATTAATAAGCACAGCAAGCAATTGGCAGTAGACACACTTGTTGATATTCCTGGATTTGCTTTTTGTAGGACACATCTGTGATCCCGAAACATACTACATGGGGTAAAACTTGCCCTCAGAAAGACAAAGAACCCAAATCATATACCTTTCCCCTAAAACCACATCCCAAGCTCTGAGGTCTTCTGAGGGGGGAAAACAGTGGGAGCTGTTTACACTGCAGACTTGGAGGGGAGGGAGTATAGACAATGTACAAATTTGTTGTCTGGTTTTCACTAGTTTCCAAAGGCTGGATGCTCAACAGAAAGTGTGTGAAGAAGAACATTCTACAAAAAAAAAAAAAAAGTAGCTGACACTACAATTGGCCTCTAGTATGCTAGGTACTAATAGTTATAAAAAGAGTTATAAAAAGATACATCATTGAATCAATGTCCTGTGATTCCCAAATTCCCCTATATGGAACAGATTCCAAAACCACTTAAGTACATCTGGGAAGAGCTTCAAAATGAGCTGACTCAGGTATGAACAGCCTTTATGAATTTCTCCCTTTCTCTCTTCAGCTGTTTGGACTGTGGTCACGCTGGCCAGGACTGTAGCTGTTACCTTCTGATTTTGAAGTAGCATTGAGGATGGAAAGCCTGACCTAAGAGGAGCTGAACAAGAGCAAAATGGATCAGACCAGCGATGACTGTACAGATCCCATGCAAACCCTTACCCACTTACCTCATGATTCTTTTTGCATTCGACAACAAGGAGCCTCTATTTTCAGCTACTAGTAACAGGTCCTTATTATTAGCAGATGGTCCTAATTACACATTAGACAAATCAGTATTAGATTGTTGGACTCCTTTTCGAAACTTTTCTCCTCCTGAAATGTTACATATTCATCAATAATTTGACATTCACCACAGCACAGTCCACACATCAGCTGATTCATTGCAAATGCCTGGCAAGTCCTCTCAGCCTTCAAGTTAAACTCCCTCATCAGGAGTTCCATCAAAGCAGTGGCATCTCCACCAACCTCAGTCGCATTCATGGAAGCCACTCTGAGCAGAAGAGTCCTTTAAAATTATATCATCTCTGCCTTTCCTGGCGTTCCCAATAAGTGCCAAGGTATCACCCTATGTTGTTCCCTTGTCATATTCAATGCCTCTTTTTCTTTGTTTTATACACACACACACACACACAAAGAGAGAGAGAGAGACAGAGAGAGAGACAGAGACAGAGACAGAGAGAACACTTAGTTTACCTCTCTATATGTTTTCAAGACTGACTGTTCCTCCAATCTCATCATTGTTACTGGTCTTTGGCTACTTGGTAGGTTCTTTCTTCCAACCTTTCAATACCCTGACACTAGATAATAGAGAGAAAAGGGGAAAAAGAAATCCCTGAATAAATTCAGGGGTCCAAAAGGGAGTGAGTGACTTATATCACTAGGTGTGTTGAGTTCCTGGAGGCAAATTTGATCTTGACTCTCAGTATATCTAATTTTTCTTCTTATTGTTGTTTCTTCTTCAGGCACAACTACTTAACAAACCATGACTAACAACAACCCAACAACCATCCTACAATTTACCAGACCCCTCAGGGCCCTAGCATTTATATACCCTCTGAAAAGTCCCCAGAATTCCAAATGTCAGGCTCGTAGAAACTAGCTGCAGCTGGCCATATCACACCCCTGCTAGAGCATGGGGCAAATCATAGTCAGCTGCTGAAGTCAGTCCAGAGCAGCCCAGTATACTCACACCTGAGATCAAAATAAAACCACGTTTCCATAATATCATTGTGGTTTTCAAAGACACCAAAACTCCAAAATTGTCACTACACATCATTACTTAGCTGCCTGTAGGTTCTTAACTATGAGCTTCAGGGAATTTTGAAAGGATTAAGTAAGATAACCTTTTTTTTTGACATATTTTATCAGAATGCTTGAAACATAGAAAGACTGAAACTAGCTAATTCATATTTCAATGAAGCCAACAACGGATCCATCACAACTGTCACAGTGTGAAGGACCTGTCACACAGCAGACGCATAGCAAGCATTTGCTGAGTGAAATAAGTTACAATTCTACTTAAAAAAATCTAGAACATCACTAGGGAAATACATATGACTGAGCCTATGAGTCAGGTAAAAAGAACAGGTGCTTCTGTGGAACTTCACAAGAGTCACACTGTTAGCTTAAAGTGACAGTCACATTCACTGACCTCATCTTGTCTTATCTAGGAGCATCAACAAAGAACAGCAGAACTCCTGAGTGCTTGGCACACGAGACCCGTGACAGACTTTAACAGTGTCTTGTACTAGACTGTCTAGGTAAGAGAACATTTAAGGGGGTCACAGAACAAATGACATTTACGTCCTAAGAGAAGCCAAAGAAGAAGGAACACTGGAAAATAAGACCTCTCCTTAAAATATAAATGTTACACGTGCACTTCATTTTAAAAGCAAGGATATGACTCTAACAAATTTTGAACACTTGGGAAAATATCATTCCCAGGAAGAAGTTTTAAAAATACATGTGCTCTATAAAAAAATTTGAAAGGCAATGCCAAAAAAAATTTTTAATTGCCATCCATAACAAAGGAAGATGTTTTCTTTTAAATCACTAACAAAATTACTGCACATACTTACTTTTGCCTACAAGTGCAAGAGACTGTGATACTACCGACGAAGTGTGGTTAGGGAGAGACCAAGCAGTGTGCAAAGTAGCACAATAAGTGTACTACAAAAGGAAAAAAATGCTCCAGGAGTAGCCTATCAGATGTATGCTGCAGCATGAACTTACATTAGATACGTAACACACACGCACACTCACACACATACACCCACAAACATACACACACACACACAGACACACACATGCATGCAGGCACACACACACACATGCACACGCACACAGACACAGCTACATTCAGTTTTGAAATAATATGAAAACAATTTCCAACGAGATACACAAGAATTAAAGCGTTTTCAAAAACTTGTGACTATAAACATAATGAAATTGAAAATTAATAAATAGGCCGAGCCTATTAGACATACTGACATAAGGATAATGGTAACAGATGTTTTGAGAGGTAAGTTGACAGACAAGCTTTAGGACAGAAGGCAGAGCTCGTGTTGGCTAACTTATTTACCAGAGTACTTCAGATGTTATCACTAGGGTGCTATTTAAAAATTATGCTCAGTGTTTTGCAAGACAATGTGGTCCTGTGACAATAGTCTCGGTTATCTTTTTAAATTTATTTCTTTTTCTTTTATGTCTGGGGTGTTTTACCTGAATATTACCATGTATACCAGATGCACTTGTGGTGGCTATCACAGATCTCCAAGACCTGGAATTCCATGTGGCTGTAAGCTGCCATGTGGCTGCTGGAAACTGAACCCAGGTCTTCTGCAAGATCAATAAGTGTTCTTAACCACTAAGCCATCCCTATAGTAGTTTTGTGCACAGGATGCAACCATCTTACCTCCTAAGAAGACGGTTACTTTATTGGTTTTCTTCTTAGAAATTGTTCACTGGTAGGATAAAAGTCTATTCAAGATTTATGCAACTCCCATAGCTGGAACCTAGCTGTTGCGTAAAATTCAACTTTTAAAAATAAATCTGTTGCTCTTAATGACACTTCATACCTTCCCATGGTTGAGAGACTGAATGGAAGGTAAGGAACCTAGCTTCCAGCTCTGTCTCTACCACTTCCCAACACAGAAACCACTGAGCATGGCCCTGCTTCTCTAGGGACATGTTCTCTCATCTACAAAAGATGATGTCAGGTTAGATGTCCTTCACGTCCTTCAACAGTCCACTGCATACGTCTGTTGGACTTTAATTGTTGATTTGTATATTTAGCAAGTTAGCCTTGAAGCTATGTCCTTTCAGATACCGGGAGCAAGTGTGCTAAGGACAAGCTCAATGCCCGTGCCCTCCAAAGACGCTGGATTTGGTTTGGTATGCAATACAGAACCAAAGCACATTTCACTGGGGAACATTTCCCTCATAAGAAATATAGCTCTCCATTAAAATAACAAAGCCCTAGTATTATCACAAATCACACCACTAAAAGCAAAGAAAATAAAGTAATGAACGTAGGCACCGTGGGACATAAACTATTTAATCTAATCATAATATTCTCCAAATCTAATTAGAGAGCTCACTAGTCATTCACTCGGTCATCAATTATTTATTGAATGTGTACTACATGTTAGGTGCTGTGCTAAATATTCTCACAGGATTAAAAATAAAAAGGCTTCTAAGGACACAGACGCCACTCTGCCTTGTCACATTCGATCAAGATCTCATACAGTTCTTCTGACGACAGCCTTTTATTATCTGCTGGCAGCTTTTCAGTGGGAAGGTATTCATTTAAGTGCTCAGCCGTCTTACATTACATCACGCTGTCCAAGTATTCCAAAACGACTCTTATGCATGGCTCTACCGCGGCATTAAAAATCACTAATGACCTTACCTCACAGAAACATTATTTCCATAATACGCTGGTATGTTTAGTATGTGCCAGGCAACGGATTAGATTGTGAGTGAGCCTTTGAGGTACCCGGTGAACAAAGAAGCAGAGGTGTTCTTCAGTCTCACAGAGCTCACAACTGAGCAAATGATTATTAAATATGGATGACACTCATAGGGCCCATCCCCGTGTTCGTGGTCATTTCCATAGCTACTGTGATCATTTGCTTATCTGACTGCCTTATTTGTTCATGTGATTAGAGTATGTGTATCAGTAGGGCCTGATTAACTATCATCTAAGTGAAAATTATTCATTTCACTTAACAAACAAACTACAAATCCATAGAACTTGGTTGAGGCCAAGGAAGAACAAACTAAAACTCGCTATAAAACATCCCTGGCTATTTCTTTTTTTTTTCCTTTTTTTTAAATTTATTTTTTCTCAAATCGTAATTCAATCACACAGGGGTTATAATAAACACAGAAAGGCAGGATGTGGGGAAGGGAATGACACTGGACTGTGGGTGTTCAGGAGGAATACAGATATCATCAGAACCGGGTATCGGCTGGGTGAAGGTTCAGGGGACAAGTCACTATGACTTTGCCTATGACTCACTTGTCCTTATCTAAGTTGGTATTGTCTGCCCAAGCTACCTATTTACAAGGTCTATGACTATTCAGTCTTGTAAATTTCCACAAAAGCTGCCTATTTATATTAGCTTATAGCCATCTGTTTCGATGTTTTTCCACTGAGACCCAAGACTTGGTGTTAGTATACATGTATGACAGGCCTATTGCTGATTTTAGGCCTATGGCTGATTTTAGGCCTTCAGTGGGAAAGCAGGGCTGCCCCGACATCTCCTCGTATAATATCCAATAAAAAAAAAAAAAACACAGATAAAAGGTCTAAAAAAAAAGAAAAGAGAGAGAGGGAGAGAGTTTACTTATTTTAAATTATTTTCAAAAGTTTCTAGGAGTTGCTAATTGGCTAAGATCCTATTTTAAGCTCTCCACAAAAGAATTTAAGTCTCTGTTCAATATTCTCAAGAGAGATGTAAATCCTAATTTTCCTCAACAATTAATTGATAAAAGAGAGGTAATCTCACAAAAAGTAGAAGAAGCTATTACTAATCGATATATTATATAGTCTGATTAGTTGTCGGCGGTGGTGGAACTGTCCTTTGACAAAAGATTATCAATATAGATTTATACATCCTTAAATAGGGTCTTCACAACTCTCTGAGTGTGGAAGGAGCGACTGTTGGTGCTTCTGTCCTGATTTTACAAGAACTCTGAAAAATTGGCTTTAAAAACAAAAGAGGGGGAATGGTACCCCCTCAGAAGGAGTCCCCCTGAAATACTCTCCATCATGCCTTGTTCACTTTTATCTCTCTAAAGCTCAAAGCTCTTGGCAAATCTGCTGCTGACTGCCTCTGGCACCACCAAGACCAACAAAACTTTGCCACAGATATGGGGAAGGACCCTCTTACTCTTAAAGGGAATGGCCCAGACCCAGTTCCCTTATGGGGCTGAGGATTGATATGCCTGTCTGATACCACAGAAGGCACAGCTAACTGGCTACCAAAAAGATTAATAAAAAAAAAAATAGATACCCCCACAAAGCCAAGCCCAACCATAAATACGATGAATAACAATTTACATCCAGGGAAGAGAAATCTCCCTGAGAATTCCCTTCTTTTTCCTTTCTAGGTAAAAATGAATCACCTGGCTATTTCTATACACGCTTACCTCAGAGAAGTGATTGAGTAGCCATCCTCTCTCTTCATGTTTCCAATGGCTCTGTGACTTAGTTCAAGGCTCTGCCTCCAGTGCATCCCACTGGGCTGGCAAGCAGAGTTGGGTGGACATCCCACTACAGAGGGTTGAATTCAGGTAGCCCTCTACCATGGCCACCTCATTAGCTCTGTGTTAATGACTCAGAGAGAGAACATGACCTAAATTACTCTGGACAGGATCTTCAGTCTATGGCTCTGAAGAAACAGCTCTTTAAGACAATTAAGGACCACCATTGCCATAGGTAGCAGTTTTCTTGTGACAAAGAGTAGCATCTACCTTGAGGAAAATAGGAGAAAGGACACACAGGAGAAAGGAAAACTAAAGACACATGGTTAACAGTGTAGGATCTCTGGACATCAGTTTTGCATGGTATCCATGTGTTAGAGGGTGATAACCTGTCTATCTCGGTCGCGGTCTCGGTCTCGGTCTCTGTCTCAATCTCTCTCTCTCTCTCTCTCTCTCTCTCTCTCTCTCTCTCTCTCTCT
>NW_021621071.1:9197073-9275326 GCF_004785775.1 Grammomys surdaster | reverse complement strand
TCTCTCTCTCTCTCTCTCTCTCTCTCTCTCTCTCTCTCTCTCTCTCTTTCTTTCTCTCTCTCTTTCACACACACATACATACATACACACACACACACACAACTGCTGTTCAGAAAACTTAGAAATATTTTGTTTTAAGTTATTTCTTTTCACTGGAAGAGTTATGTAGAATTAACAGCAACATGGGAAGATCTACTTTGGATAACTCATTCACAGAGATGGGAAAAATTAAGTACAAGATGAAGCAAGCCAGAAGAGCCTTTAGAGGAATCACAGGTCACAGACACATGGCTGGGAGGGAGGGCGCTATGTAATTGTCTAGTTAGTTCTCTTAAAACTTTTCCATGAAAATTCATGTGGGAAGGGCTTCCATGAATGTGGAAATACTGCCTGAAGAGACTTGTCAAAAGCATGAAATATCTTGGCATTTGACTTTTTAATCTTAAAAAATGCAAAGGAATTTTACATTTTAGGGCAAAATATCTATATATAAATTTTCCAAAGTCTTCTCATAAATTCAGTGTCTATTTATCACACGCCTCTGGGTTGACCTCTCTGGCACACCACTGTGTATCCCCAGAGATAGATGGTATGTTTACCCAAGTGTAAGCACCCAGCATACAGCATTAGCCTCATGTCACAGATCAGAGAGCTGAGCCCCAGTGGGGTAAATAATTTGCCCAATGTCCTCAAAATAGTACTGGGAGAGCTGAGAACAGAGCAACTTCATTCTAATCCCAAAGATTAGTGCTCCCTCCAAATGCTTCTTCTCTTTCTTATATGGGAATCAGAAAACCCAAGTGTGGAAAATCAATATAACTGTCATCAAATCATTTCTTGAGCAATCCCAATTGCAGTGCCACAGTACTTCATATTCCTCTTCCTTCTAGAAATTTCCTTTCTTCCTATACATAAGATCCACACAAGAACAGACTTTCTGTTGATGATAGATAGATAGATAGATAGATAGATAGATAGATAGATAGATAAGTAGGTAGGTAGATAGGTAGATAGATAGGTGGACAGACAGACTTACAGACAGATGATAGCACACAGACAGAAACGTGTGTGCAAGGACATTTTTAAAAAGTAGAGCTTGGTAGGAAGAAAGGTCTTTGGAAATATAAATGCTGAAACACTGCCCTGTTCCTCTCTCTCCTGGACACTATGAGGTAAGTGGCCTCTGGTCCCATTCATTTTATGCCCCAAACAACAGAATAATGAGCACCTGAAATCTTTGTAACGTTCAGGCAAGCTGAATGGTCCCTCTAAGTCAGTTGTCTAAGGTATTAACCACTGTGTCTGAAAACTAACACAACACTCTAAGTTTGCAACTGACTAGCTGGTGAGGATGTTCAGAACCACAAACATGTCTTCTCCATGTTGATATTCCAAGATCCTGACACAGGTCGATCAGGTGTCCTGCCTTAACTTCTGCAGCCTGCTCGCCTACCTTTCTCATGCCAGGGTCCCTCCTCTGTGTGTCCTAGAAGACATTTTTAAAATTCCCACTGCAACTGTTCTAGTGTCAATCCTGTCTTTTAAAGATGTCAGTGCAAACTTGCTTTGTGATTTCATCCCTAAGTCAGTTTTTGCTCGCTGTCCTTTGCTCTTGTTGCTCGGGCTCCTGCTCTGACCTAACATATACTTTAGTCTTTTCCTCATTCGCTGGGTGTCTGCTTCCCTTTGTGCTCATTGACAATGTATAAAAGTTATATGAAACCACATTTTACACAGAAAGACATTGTGAAATACACTCCCCTGCCCCCAACACACACACACTGGTCTTTTAGCTTCAGGCTTCCTTCCTTGAACTTTTTATGAACCCTGGATTTAAGAGTTTTTTCTCCAATCGATCCCACAGGGCATAGAAGCCCCATCCAATCTCATGTGTTGACCAAAGGGGGGACTCAGAGAGTTAGGGGAACAACTTTGCCAGAAAATGGGTTGAATTCTAAACTTAAAACAAGGAAAAGCTGAAATGTAAATAAAACATCCAATAAAAAAATAAAAAAAAAATATACTGAAAAAAAAAAGGAAAAGTTGGTATACTAGATTTGTCCTAACCCCTGGAGTCTAGTCTGATTTAAGACCATGTGATCTTCTCTCAGCTTTATCAAATGCTTAGAGGAGAGGAGAATCTCATACTTATGCACCCTGCCACAAATGAAATGTTTCCTAAAAATCAACACATGTAAACACTGAACCATGCACAGGATCTGACATTTCCTGCAATGCAGAGTGCTCCCTCAGTGTGCTCCACACTGTGGTTGCCTGGATTTGGTGCCTCTGTGTGGATGCTGAGAGTCAAAGGAACAGATGCAAAACCGTCTTCACAGGAAGCAAAGTAAAAGGGAAAGGCGAGAGACCAAGAATCGAACATTGAAAATAGTCAACCATCTGAACAAGAAGAGAGAGACCAGGAAGAACATGGGGGCTATAAGGATGTGGTGGGACCTGAGGCAGAGAGAGGGAAGGTTGAAATCTGTACAGGGCTGGGTGCCATTCAATGTCAGTGATCTCACCTAAAGAAGACATAAAAATCTGCAGGATGAAGGGGCCACTGAGGTCCATGGAATTCTCCAAAGGATACCAAAGGACATGCTTCTGGCAGGTGATTAATGGGTAGAAAAATGAAAAAGGAACCTAGACTGATAGTGAAATGCAGCAAGAAACTGAGAGTACTTGTCCATTAAATATGAGAGCTAGTGAAATCTGCAAGCTCTATTTAAATCCTTAAGCAAAATCGTCAGTATAATTGTCCCTCTTATGTTTGGAGAGTATCCCGGGTTTAGAAAACAGTGAGAATGACCATTGAATGAATCCTCTTCTTGTAGAGAGAATCTCTTCTGCACCATGTAAACACATTTGCCTGTCAATAAAGAAGCATTTGGCCAATGAGCTGAGGCAGGAAATAGGAGGTAGGAGTTCTGGCAGAGAGAGAACAGAATTGTGGGAAATAGTCAGGTGTGAGAGACTTGCCCAGACAGAGAGGAAGATGGTCACATAAACCTGAGGAGAGGAGAGGAAACTAAATAAAGTTAGACTAGAATAAACCGCATTGTTGAGATGGGGGAACAGAGTCAAGGTATTGGCTCTGTTGTTAAATAATTCGTCTCAGAGTCTTTACTTCTGGGAACAAAGTGGTCGGGAGGAAAAGCAGAAGATACATCTTTTTAAAAAAATGGATGAGGCCCCGTGAGCTTACATCTCAAAATAATAATTCTGAATGGAAAGCAGAAGAAAAAAAATACCAAAGAAGGAATACACTGCCCTAAGACTCCAGGGTTTTCTAACATGGTATTCAAATATTTCTTCCTTAACTCCACTAAATCACTGTCACGAAGCTTTTGGACCTTTCAAGTATTTTACTAAATTGCTATATGACCTTATATTGTATAAGTCATATTCTAAAGGCCTCTTGTCCCCAAGTAAAAGAGTTTTATTTTTATGGTTTGATGGTCAAAGCATTATCCTTCTTGTTATATAAAAAGGTAAATGTTGCCTAGATCAGTGGTTCTCAGTCTTCCTCCACTGTAATATCGTCCCTCATGTTGTGGTGACCCCCAAACAATAAAATTATTTTGTAGCTACTTCATAAGAGTAGTTTTGCCACTATTATGAGTCATAATGTGAATATCTAATATTAAAGATATTTGATATGCAACCCATCCAAAGGGGTTGAGACCCACAGGTTGAGAACTACTGATCTAGAGGATTTTATATATAAAGTGTTGGTCAAGTAACTACTGTTGGGGGCTTCAACAGAGGCAGTTAGGTAATTGAGGACTTGCCAATGTCACAAACCTCTGATTCCATGAGCTGAATCAAACCATTTTTCCTCATAACTATCTATTTGTAGATATTCTACGAAACACAGAAATACCTTTAACCTAACACTCATTGAACATGAAAGATTCAGAAGAGAAGTGAGATTCTTATCAGTGGTGTTAAACACACAGTAGTAGCATAATTTATAGGTAATGAGATGCTATTAAATATTCACTCTTATATCTCTTATATAGGAAGGCATCAAAGGACAAGTTTATCAACCACAATGCAGCAACCACAGAGATAAAGAAGGCCGCTGGCCAAAATTTGCTAAAGGCAATAGGACACAAGAAAATACAGTGCATCTTTTTATAACCTCAGGAGCAGTCTACCATGCAGGAGCAACCAGCAGAGACTTATCACGACCCCACCATCCCTTAGTCCCCAGGGAAAGATGGCAGACTGGAAACTTTACGACTTGAAGAATAAATTCCTGCACTGAAAAGAAATCAAAAAGCTCACCCATCAACAGCTTTAACTGAGTCTTTAAAGAGGATGACATCAAGCACAGCTCTGAAACAAGCAAACTGGCCTCTTGGTAGATGTTAACCCTAAACTTATCCTACCAGTCACTGCCTAGAACTGCAGGGTAAGGATTTTGCATATATATTGGAAATAACATCAGTGCATTTGCTGTGAATGACCAGTGGGCCTTCCTGGTAATGGACCTGAAATGAAATCATCACTCCTAACAGGAAGCCACTTTCATTTTTATTAGCCAACTTTTCAAAAGGAGACATCTTTAGGCATATGGACCCAGTTTTTCTCCTGAATGCCGACTTTAGTAGCTGATAAGAGTCTAAAGCAAACTAACTTTGATTGAAGTGATCTAATCCTTCTCTGGTGGCATACTGTCGGCAGCAGAAATTTGAGGATGATACCACTTTTCCATGGCTATGCCAATTCAGACACATGGCTAAGTATGTCGCTCTTCCCAGAGGAGCTACACAGGAGTTGAGAATCATCAACACATCGGTTCTCCAGAGAAATCAAAGTAAGCGATGAGGTCACCTCTGCATAATTAAACTAAAAATAAATTCCATCTTGTATGGAAACCGCTGTGGACATTTTTTGCGCACATAACTCTGGTCTCAGGGAGGTAAAAGGAAGTGAGGCTTTTGTTGATTTTGAAATGTATCTTCCCTTCTGGATGCATCTTCTCTAACATTGAACTTCATTCTCTAAACATTTTAACAAGAATGTGCATCTTAGTTATTTCAATCAGAAAAAAATTAATTGAGGAAGAACTCTATACCCACTGCTGTTCCTGAATCTCGGAACATAATGATGAAATGGAATGAAGAAACTGACATCTTTGTCTTGTAGAAGCCTACTTTGGTGGTGGTGGTGGTGGTGGTGGTGGTGGTGGTGGTGGTGGTGTGTGTGTATGGTGTGTGTATGTGTATGTTTATGATGTGTGTGTATGTATGTGTGTGTGTGTGTGTGTTTGTGTATGATCATACCCATATATTTAACACATGCATGCATGCGGCAATGGCGATTATTTTCTTCAAAGTAGTATCTTCTTTCCTTATGAACTGGAAATATTCTACTAGGTCTGGCATCCGCAGCCACTAACTTCTAACTAGCATGATGTTAAATTCATAATGCAGAATTGAATCATGCAATACTCTATGGATGTGAAGCATTGATGACTTTACCTACAGTAATTGTTCTTTGGATGACCCATTGTTACCTTGCATGTAGGTTGCTCTTTCATCCCTAGTAATACCTCCTGGAGAGCTATTATTCATGCCCTAAGCAAAACAGACAAATATCCTCTCAGAAGTCATGTCCTCATGCATCTTGTTTTGAATGTCATTTTCTTCTTGCCCTTGCTTGACCTGTTCTAACAGACTCCTGAGGTCTGCTAATGTGGTATTTGATGGGTTACAGATCACAACTGCACAGAATGGCTTTTGACACTTGGACAGGGCATACTGCAGAGCCCCTGCCCCTCCCACCAGCCTCTGCTCCTGGTTTGCACATTGCCTAGACCTGTCTTTGTCCGCATTCATTACAGACACACGTCTCTTCACCTCTAACATTTACTTCAGATGCTGTCATCTCCCCAAAATTTCCTGGACCCTTGTATCTGAACACCTAAGGAGTTACTTTTTCCTTCTTCTGTGTTTCCACAATGTATAACAAAGAATCACATCAATTAAACTTACCAGGCTGTATTCTAATCCTCCGTTTCTGAATCTGAAAGGAGAGATGCAGTCCTGTCCATGTTTGTTAGGATGGTCTTCTACAGTTCCCTTAATGTAGCCAACACTCAAAAATATTTGCAGAACAAACACTTCAAAATTGTAAAGGCACACTTCAATACATCATAACAATAAAAATGGGAAGTGAAAGAAAACTTAGAAAATTACCAAGCTCCTTCATCCATAATAATACTGCTTAGCTCTCTGGTTAATACTTTATTTTTCAACAATTTTCAAGCTATTTACTGAGCTTGTTGTTTTAACAAGATATAAGACACAAGTAAGTGCTTGTTTAAACTTGAAAATCCCCCGGGATCCGGGAGGAAGATGGCGGAAACACAGTAAGCGACTGAACAAATATGTGTTGTGAGATTTACCCTCTGCCCAGGAGACACCAGAAAGAACTTCATTAGCAAAGCTCTTCCTTCATCTGTGAGGTAATGAAAGGGGAATTGCCAAAGCCCTCAAGCAAGGGAATGGGTGACATCAACTTTATCCTGAGCAACTAAAAATCTATCCACAAGGCCATACCCTCCAGAAAAGGCTTCTGCAAAAAGATGAGTTAAATAACGTGTTTCATGTATCGCTCATTTATATCCTGAACAGCTGCCCCTTTAACAAAGACATGAACTTGAACTCTGAGTGTGGGAACTCTCTAAATAGTCTGGAGGTTTTGCCTCAATCAGTTGCTGCTTTCCTATTCGGAACCAGCTGTCTTATAATAAAAAATCATACAGCAGACAGGTTTTCAAATTCTTCTGCTGTATAAATAAAGAAAATGTCTTGTCTTTGTCACAGATCCCAAGGACAGAACTACTGTACCTTTGGCATTTCCCTGGGGATAAAAGTATCCTTGTTATTCATGTTAAGTTCTCAGACCACACATAGAATTTCCTGCCTATAGAAGAATAAATACCCAGTGGGTACCACTTTGTTCTAATCTCTAACTGAGCTAGAAGGACCAACTACATAATCAGAGGGGACTTTGAGCCAAGCGATAGCCACTGGTTTCTGAGGATGGAGACTGAAGTCAAGGGCCCAGCTGATTGAAATGCACCTAACCGACAGAACCCTCTAGAGTTCTTCTAAACTTCGGACACAAAGGTCCCGTGAAGTCCTTGCCAGTACAGTAAGCAGAGTGATGTGACCAGAGAGTAACAAGTCATGATTCCAAGAGAACACTGGGAAGACCTATATACTCAAGATCTTCTAGACTTGGGCCTGGATAGCTCCGCATTTTGTTGGCTCGTGTTTGCAACCTTACAGCAAGAATGGTGTGGTGGCTATTCCTGGTTGGAATATATCTGGAATGAACTACTATCCAGAATTAGAAGGATCCTTATGATCCTGATCTTGAGGCATAGTGGCTATGAAAATCTTAGGCCCAGGCAAGGTAGTACTCACTTTTAATCCAGATCCAGGCATTGGTACACACCTTTAATCTGAGCCACACTTTCTGCTGGAGACCTACATAAGGACATTGGAAGAAAGAAGATTTGCTATTCTTCACCTGCTTGTCTTGTGGGACTGAGCAACTGCTCGATCGTTGAACTTCCATTCACAGTTGTGGTGAACACTGTTGGGGAGTTGGACTACAGACTGTAAGTCTTCCCTTACTATAGACACTACCCATAAGTTGGGTGACTCTAGAGAACCCTGACTAATACAAACGGGAAGGGCTTTCCTGAGACCTGTTGGACACTCTGTCAAAGATCATACCTGAGAGGCATGCCAACTTTCAAATTTTTTAATCAGTCAGAAACACGGGTGGCCTGAGGACTCACATGTGCAAGTGGCATCTGACATGAGATGCATGCTGTGTGCGAGCGGAATGGCTGACAGCTCTGAGAGGAGAGGGGGGTTATCAGCAGAACTGTAGAGCAGGATTACATTGGCCTGACACATCAGCCACACGTTGGCTCAGCATGAATAAAACATGGCAGGCCTAGACTCATGGAGTACTAGTCTAGCATTATCTTAGTTCCTTTCTCATTGCTTATAATTAAATGCCCAGAAAAAAGCAACTTAAGGGAGAAAGGGTTCACTATGTTGTTCATTTCCGGAGGGATCCTGTCTACCATGATGGGGAAGTAAGTCAGAGAGGTCAGAGAGGACATGGCGGCTGAAACAGAAGGCTCGCTAGTCATGTTACATTTGTACTTAGGGAAAAAAAAGCATACAAGAATTGTGGCTGAATTATAACACCTCAAAACTGGTTCCTAGTGACCTACTTCCTTTATCGAGGCTCCGCCCCCTTAAGGGTCCACAAGGTTCCCAAACTGCACCATCATCTGGGACCAAATACTCAAACATATAAGTCTGTAAAGGACTCTTAACATTGAAATCATAACTGAGACCAAACCTGTCACTGTTATGAATGTATATGTATATGTATATGTATATGTATATGTATATGTATATGTATATGTGTGATCTTAAATAAGCAATATAACGAAGCATCCATATTCTCATGCTAGCTTTGTGGCTCCTGCTGGTTCCTGCCTTTATACTGCTGCCATTGGTTCTCAGTATGGAGGAGAAAGCAATGATCACTCTCCTAGTTAGCGTTTTACTGCTATGAACAGACACCTTGACCAAGGCAAGTCGTACAAGGACAATCTTTAATTGAGGCTGGCTTACAGATTCAGAGGTTCAGTCCAGCATCATCAAGGTGGGAGCAGGGCAGCATTTAGGCAGGCATGATGCAGGCAGAGCTGAGAGTTCTACATCTTCATCTGAAGGCTGCTAGTGGAAGACTGACTTCCAGGCAGCTAGGATGAGGGTCTTAAAGCCACAATGACACACCTACTCCAACAGGGCCACACCTTCTAATAGTGCCACTCCCTGGGCCAAGCATATACGAATCATCACTATCAGTTTCTTCTAGATTAGTAGTTCTCAAATTATAGGTCATGACCCCTTTGGGGGTTGAACAACTTTTTCCTGGGGCTCTCATATCTGATAACCTGAATATTCAATAACCTGAATATTTACATTACAATTCATAACAGTAGCAAAATTACCATCATGAAGTAGCAATGAAATAATTTTATGGTTGGGGTCACCACTGTATTAAACTGTATCAAAGGGTCACAGCATCAAGAAGGCTGACGACCATTGTTCTGGATAGAAGCCTTTCTACTGTACTTTCTCAGCAGTGGCAAGGAGGCAAATGTGAAATCCTTAGCACTGTAGTTCTTCTGTCTGAGACACCCTTCCCCGGGTGGACCTCACTGACTAACTTCCTCCAAGTTCTGTAAAAAGAAAACAAACAAACTCATTTTTGTTGGCTCTTCCCTGGACATGCTAGTGTAATTCGAACCCCATCGCTGACACATGGTCATCTCCTCTGATTTCCCCAGTGGAAGACTAACTTCTTGAAGACACAAAGTCAAAGCGATAGCTCTTGGCCCATGACTTACCATCAGCATTTAGAGAAGGGTATGATAAATAAATAACAGGAATTTATTAAACTAGGTATGTGGATCCATGATTCGTTTCCTGACATGTGGTAGGACTGGCAGCTTGGTTAAAAACTCTATGTGACTTTTTCTGTAATAACTGTAAAAATGATTTATCCCAAAATACAAAGGAGGAGCAGGAGAAAGAGATGGGAAACAGGATGGCAGGGATCATAGCCAGACAAAGGACCTGAGGAGTGTTGGGGATAGTAAGAAAACTGAAAGGACGGAGATTGGTTACAAGGGAAGTGAGAAGCTAAAGACACACAGAGAAAGTCAGACCCTCCACAGTACAATTTTCGCATGAGAAAGCCTAATAGCACACATCACACTAATTCAGAAAAGGGAAAAGGTACCTTGTCCGTCACAATGAAGACAACAAGACATGAGTCTTAGAAAAGCAAATCTTAGAAACGATGAGAAATTGCAGAGAAACGGTTTGAAAGAGCAGACCCTGACCCATACAGAAACCACCTGAGGTAGTGTATATTCCTGGACCAGGGAGTGGCCCAGGGAGTGGCAATGTTAGAAGGTGTGGCCCTGATAGAGTAGGTGTGGCCTTTTGGGAGTAGGCATGGTACTATGGGTGTGGGCTTTAAGACCCTCATCCTAGCTGCCTGGAAGCCAGTATTCTGCTAGCAGCCTTCAGATGAAGATGTAGAACTCTCAGCTCCTCCTGCACCATGCCTGCCTGGATGCCACCATGCTC
This sequence comes from Grammomys surdaster, assembly GCF_004785775.1. Lineage (NCBI taxonomy): Eukaryota > Metazoa > Chordata > Mammalia > Rodentia > Muridae > Grammomys > Grammomys surdaster. The sequence goes on along the minus strand of NW_021621071.1, from coordinate 9,265,115 downwards.
CTGCCTTGATGATACTGGACTGAACCTCTGAACCTGTAAGCCAGCCCCAATCAAATGTTGTCCTTATAAGAGTTTGCCTTGGTCGTGGTATCTGTTCACAGAAATAAAACCCTAAGACACCACCAGATCAACAGGAAAATTAAACACCTGAAATTTGATCATTTTGAGACCAGATATGTTACGAATGTCTAAGAAATACCCTGGACATAAAAGACTAGGACAAATAGAATTTTCACAGCTCGTTAATAGTTTTATATTAATCTCACGTTGAAATGATTGCCTAATTTTGGAATATGTTGGGCTAAACAGATCATATAATAAAATTTCATTTCATGTGTTTCTATTTACTTGTTTAATGTGGCCAGTGGAATATTTGAATGACATACGGATGCCAACATGACGCTTCCATGAGTTGCATGTAGATAGAAGTACTGCAAATGGACAAAAAGTTCTGCCCATTTGCTATCCGTCCCCAGGAGATGGAGCACAGAGAAAGGCGTGCTCCCCTTAGAGAAGTCTGTCAAGGAAGAAATATCTAAGAAAAATTCTGATATCAGGCAAGAGGTTGAAAACATGGTTGGAGAAAGCTGGGAAAGGCAGGGTGATAGATTCATTGACAGGAAAAGTGGCTACTCAACGGTTCGCCCATTCCATGCTGGTTTAAAAGCTCAGAGCCACTCACTTAGTTAAAGCTAACTACATCTTGGTAGGAGGTAAGTGAATGAATGAACCATTCAATTACAATATACTTAATCAATAAACAGCTATCAGATTTCATGTTTCCTGGGCTCTAGAGATCTACAAATGAATAACTTGCTACCTCCACGGCTGTCAGTCAGGAAAGTCTGTCAAAGTCGATACATTCTAACACATATTTTAGAAGATACTGTAAGTGTAAGTTTGAGGTCACAGCTGAGAGTGAAGCTCACACAGTTTACAGCCCTTGTGCCACCATTCCAGCTGGGACATATGCTAAGAAAATAATCCGCACAGCACAATTTTGTTTGGCTCTCACTACAAAAAGGGTGATTCTCTCACTTAAAGGCTTTTATCTTAACAAAATACATTAAATTGGTTACTTGCTAGCTTTATGTCAACTTGACCCGAGTTAGAGTCATTTAGGAAGAGGGACTCTTAATGTCTCCTTAAGACTTGACTTGCGCCAGGCAGAGGTGGCACACGCCTTTAATCCCAGCACTTGGGAGGCAGAGGCAGGTAGATTTCTGAGTTCGAGGCCAGCCTGGTCTACCGAGTGAGTTCCAGGACAGCCAGGGCTACACAGAGAAACCCTGTCTCGAAAAACAAACAAACAAACAAACAAAAAAAAAAAAGACTTGACTTGCATGTAAGCAAATATGTAGTGCATTCTATGTCTCTGTCTCTGTCCCTGTCCCTGTCCCTGTCCCTCTCCCTCTCCCTCTCCCTCTCCCTCTCCCTCTCCCTCTCCCTCTCCCTCTCCCTCTCCCTCTCCCTCTCCCTCTCCCTCTCTCTGTGTTTGTGTTTTGAGACAAGGTCTCTCTATATAGCTCTGGTTGTCCTAGAACTCACTATGTAGGCAAGGCTAGCCTTGAACTCACAGAGATCTGCCTGCTTGTGTCTGTGAAGTACTGGGATTGAAGCTATGCACCACTATGCCAGGCTTTGTAGGGCATTTTCTTGATTAATGACTGATACAGGAAGGCCCATCTCACTGTCGGTGTTACGACTCCTGGGTGTGTAGTCTTGGATGGCCTAAGAAAGCCAGCCCAGTCAGCTATAGGGAGCAAGTCAGAGAGCAGCATTCCTCTGTGGCTTCTACTTCAGTTCGGGCCTCCTCGTTCCTGCCCTGACTTGCTTTGGTGACAGACTGAAACTGGAATGATAAACCAAATAAACTCTTTCTGCCCCAAGTTGCTTCAGTGTTTTATCACATCAATAGAAAACCTAACCAAGAAATGTTTTCAAGGGAAAACATTTGTAGGAATCAAGGAAAGTGAGAATTTGTAAACTTCTCTCTCTCTCTCTTTTCCCCGCCCCCCACCCCCCAACAACAATGATGGACCATTCAACACTTTAAAAAGTATCAGCTCATGGGGACCAATAGAATACTATAACATCCTGTGCATCCCAAAAAGATAGAAGGTCAGATGTGGAAAAGTTCTTACCATAAAGAAATCGTGTTTGAAGGGTTTGATACGCTGAAGCCACACGTTACAAAACACCCGTGGGCGCCACGCACAGCTCTATACATTTGTACGTTTCAAACATTTTTTTTAAATATTGGTTAAAATCTAATTTAAGTTATGTGAAAGAAATCAGGAGCTCCTGTTGAAACACCTCAGGGAGTTCCTCGGTGCTGGTCTAGAGGCCACACTGGAGTCCGATCAATTCCATTTGTGACATGAAGTTATTTAGTCTCTGCTTAACGGTCCAGTGACTCACCCCTTTTATAAGGTCACTGCTGCCATTTCTAAAATGTCTTCTTCACAATGAATCTAAATCTTTCCTCCAGATATTTTTATGTAGTTCAGTCCTGAACCACAACAGCATAAATTCCGTCTCCTACTACAAAAGAGCTGGTCCTTTCAAACCTCTCACATCAAAGCTGAACGTCTCCCCCTACCCCACCCCTTGTGGTTTTACCATGAAGTACTGTTTGGGATACCAGTAAGGGAGTATGTCCGAAGATCCTTTCCGTTTCTTCCTTCTCATGACCTATTCCTACCTTCGGATTTCCGCTTCACGGTACCCCGTGGTATCTGAAACAAGGTCATAAATACACAGGTAATTGAAAAGACATACCAAGGGAACGGTGGAGAGTCACAAAACTGGGGGCTTCTTGAGTTATCGGTCATCCTGAGTTCTCTAACGCTATCAGTAGCGATCTCTTCACCCTGTATATTCAAAAGCATATGAATCCACCACATGTTGCACCCTTATAGACAACCAATGTACTACTACATCCTGTGGAGGGTGCCTGGAAGTCACCACCCTCAGAAGACTGGGGAGACACTCACTCCTTCCTGTGAAGGTGCACCAATTTATAACAAAGGCAAAAATGAAAGAAAGGCAGGAAGGGCCCCCTTCGGAACTCTTAGGTGGAGGTGACGTCACCATAAGTGCGTGTGCAGAACATTCTACTCGAATCGAATTCTACCCAAGTCAAATGCAAGGCACTACGACTGTTCCAGCTTTTCTACCTTCCAGAGCAGTTAGAAGCTTTTTAAGCAGGTTTGTTGGGTTCTATTAAATAATAAGAGAAGGATCTGTGGTCCTACAAATGTGATAAACTGGAAATGGACAGAAACATTGAGTATCTGGTTCAACAGCCTTGACTTGTTATCTTGACCATTTTCTCTCTATCCAACGGACGAAAGCAGCAGAATCAACTTAATAGTCTCTTCAGTCAAGTACTTTCCAAAGCCACCTTTGGCCCAAGTTAAGAAAGATTGTAATCTCTGATCTCCTTCCATACTCAAATAATCAATAACTGCAGCTTGCAGGTGTTGCAGGGTCAACAGAATGGACCTCACTGCTATGGAGTCTTCCAGGGAGAGCTTTCCTAGGTGAGCAGGGTGGCGCCTTCCTTTCCTTCCCTGATACTGCCTGTTGACAGTAAGGACAATGAGAAGCTCTAGGTAGCGCAGAAGGCCACCCATTCCAGCTGGGTCAACACATGGCCCTGCCAGGCTCTTGATGTGTTAGACTCAGGGCTTTGTAAACTTCCAGGTGCTCTATGCTCTCCCATTCCTCTCCACTGTGAATTGTGATACCTTGGATTTCCTCCATTTCACAGCAGGACCAATAGCCTAACCCCGAGGCAACTATAGAAATCTATCTTTGGTGAAATGTCCTGTTAGGTAAATGTGACACGCAGCCTGAACTTCAGGTTGATGAAGGGGAGTCCTGACAGGTTTGAGTTGGAGCACTTCTGGATTTTGACAGGAATTTTGATGAATAGAGTACCACGCAGACACTCCCAGACACAAAGGATGTAGGAACTCCCTCAGCAGGAAGGTGGTTAGAGAACTCTGTTGCTGCTGGAGACCAAGTCCCACAATGCTGCTGGAGACCAAGTCCCACAATGCTGCTGGAGACCAAGTCCCACAATGCTGCTGGGCCCAGGAATCTCACAGGAGCCTCATCTAGGAGTCTCCTACCTTTCTGTCAACAGAAGTTGTAAAGTCATTGGATCTGGGCGTTTGATATTAAATGCAGTTGGCGTTCACAAGACAACAGCTTTCACTACAAACACACTCATCTGACTGTGATCATTCAAGTGGAGCACAACTATTAATGCCCACCACGTCAATACCCCCAAGTGAGACTCAAACCTCCATTCCACAGCATATGGACATATGGAAATACCTGATACCTTGCTCAGTAGTTTAGTAATCGTAGGACCTGCTGAATTATATTCTATTGTTTAACCCCCAGCTACTATCTTGTTAAAGTTTACCCCAAACCCCAAAGGGAAGCTTCCTCCTCCCTTCCTCCTCATATGCTCCGTTCTTCCTGTTACACAACCATTCACAGCTTTACCCTCAGCACACCATTTAGAGAAGGCTGTAGGGAGATTACTACCCAGTCAACAGTTTAATCTGTTTCCTTCTCAAGAGGTTCTGTGCCTCTGCCCCGGCTTCTCGTTGTTTGTTTGCCCCTCTCCACATGCTCCCCACTTCCCATATTATCCAAATACGATTAGAATAATGTCTCTTACTTTCGGAACTGGGCATCCTACAGGTCTATCTGATAACATAGCTTCTGGCCAAGCTTTGGATAACTCAATCCCAATAGAGATGCTGGGATAACAGACTTTCCTGAAACACATGGTCAAAGGCTGGCGAGGTAGCCCAGTCAGTAAAGTGTTCTCTTCATTCCCAGAACGCTTGTATGAACATCAGGTATGATTGCCTAACCTTGTGATCTGGGCATGGTCAGCTAGTCTAGGAGAATTGGTGAGCTCCAGACCAATAAGAGACATTGCTTCTGCTTTTCTTTCAGTCAAGATTGTCCCAAGGAAATAAGGAAAGTCGCCTGAAGTTGTACTCTGACCTTCATATAGGTAGGTACACACACAGAGAGTGGTGATTTGAATTTAAAAATGACCCCCATAGGTCCATGGGGAATGGTACTTTTAGGAGGTGGGGCCTTGTTGGAGGAAGTACATCAGCATCATAGGGTGTGGTCTTTGAGGTTTCAGAGCTCAAGCCAGGCCTGGTGGCTATCCCTTCCTGCTGTCTGCGGACCCAGATGTAGAACTCTCAGCTTCTTCTCCAGCACCATGTCTGTCTGCATGCCACCATGCTTCCTGCCATGGTAATGGACTAAATCTATGAACTGTAAGCCAGCCCCCCAAAATATTTTCCTTTATAAGATTTGTCTTGGCCATTGTGTCTCATCAGAGCAATGAAGCCCTAACACACACACACACACACACACACACACACACACACACACAAAATGATACTCACAAAGTAATTGTGGTTCTTAAAACTATTTTTACACTAAAGTAACATTCTCTAAGTTGCCAGACATTGATGCTAAAGAACAATGAACCTAGATATATAACCATGAGATCCAAAACTGGGTGCCATGCATGTATTACTGTTCATGCCACGCGTATATTACTCCTTACACCATGGGTATATTACTTCATGCGCCTATCAGTCCTTATATGCTTTCATGCTGTTGTTCTCACATGTTGGCCGGCACCAGAAACAGCTGGAGAACTGAGATAGGCACAGACCCTTAAACTATATATCCAAGACTTTTGTTATAATACATGTGAAGGTCTGTACTATGAGCATATACCCAATATGCCCAGGAGCCTCAGTCCTGTGTCCCTTTAAAATTCAATGCTTCAGCAGAAGTGTACATCCCTTCCACCCAAAGAGGGCTAGAAGCACATCTCAATGTTGTTGCTAACACAGCAGCTGGAGCTTTCTGAGGATGCTGTAGGTAGCAAGCACTCTCACCTGTCCCCTTCAGCCCACACTCAGTGGTAAATCATCCTGTTCCCACAGATCCTACTTCTCTTTCCTGTAAAGATCTTCTGAGTGAGGGCTGCTGTAGCATGCCTATTGATCATCCCTCCCAGACCTGTCATGACAGTAGCCGGAAGGACAGAAATGTGGAAGTATTCAGAAGACGATGCCAATTTCCCAGCCCATGGCCAGCTCCCCTTAATGACCACGCTTGTTGCAGATTGCTCCTGAATGCTGGTGGTAAAGAATATGCAAAGAGGGAGAGCTTTGAAGGCGATGGAAACAGATGAGGTGGTACACACAGCTTTGTCTGTTTAGCTTTTAGACACGACAATAATTTTTGTACTCTCCGGAGCAGGTGACAGATGGGTGGCTCCTGGCATAAAAATGACTGATGTTCTGGTTACGTGGCTGCTTCCACCCTGCTATTGTCAAGGCACTATGCATGCTAACTGTAACTATTCTGTAACTGTTCAGCATCGTCCCATGGGCGAGATTTTTCTGTGATGTCTACAAGATTCTATAACTTTAAAGACCTCAGCAATAATCAGGTCTGAGGCACAAGCCACAGTCACAGAGAATAGGCTCCGTAAACTGAAATCCAGGATCGGTTTGCATCATGCACACTCCTGTTCTAGCCCCTCTCTCATGGATTTAGTCCTTGCACAGTCCTCTCTGAACACGCAGAACTCTCAGACACTTTTGCAACATGGGCTCACGTGCTCAGTGTGGCAGGATACATTCATATATGTCAGCCATAGCAGGTATGTTTAAACTAAAACTCAATTGACATATTCATTCTTGAATCCAGTATATAACTAATATTTACATCAAAAGAATAATTGTTGTTGTTATTGTTACTGTTGGGTTTTTGCTGTTTTTCAAGTCAGGGTTTCTCTGTGTTGTCTGGGCCAACCTGGACCAGACTGGCTCTAACTCAGGATTCCACCTGCCTCTGCCTGTTGAGGGCTGTAATGAAAGGTATACCACCAGCACCAGGTAGCAAGAGTTACTAAACTATCCATTTTTCTCATGTATTAGAATTATTTCAAAGGTTTGCCATTCAATATCCTTCTTGACCATAGTCTTGCAGATGCATCCTTAAATTGTTTTTCCTTCTGTTTCTCCAGCTTGGAGCTATGGGGTGATTATTTCTTCTCTGTATTTACATGAGCTACAACATGACCCCACTTTAGAACTCTTGGCATAGAGATTTGCTGTTTGCTTCCTTTGGGTTTTACGACACAGATCTAAGTCCAAACAACAGTGATGTACAAGAGTGGCACTGAACTGAATTAACATTGGCTGCAAGGTCATTTGTCCTGAAGAAGCTTGTATTCAGAAAGAGCAGATATGAGACCAGATGGAAGACTGTGAGGCAGAGTACGGAGAGCCAGGGATAAGTCCTGTCACCTGGGAACATGAGTCCTTGGCCTGGGAAAACGAAGACTTCCAAAGGAGAGGTTGACCTTGGTTTCCAAGGGTTGATGGGTCAGTAAGATTAGAAGAAGATTTCAGGCAGGCCGCCTGTAGGTCTATCTGCTCTTCACTTTGCATCCAGGACAAACAGCAAACTTCCAGCCCCAGAAACCTGAAACTGTAGAATTATATTTGCTATCACTTTCAGTTCCATCTTCAACTAATTGTAGAAACTTTCAGTTCTAGATTACTGAGGATGTCCGCAGCGAAAAGCACATAGTTGACCCACCTAGAAGAGGAGGAGGGAAAGAGCAGAGGGCCCCCCCCCCAACGACAGCAACGATGTGTTATTTCCAATTCTACCCACAGAAATTAATCTAAGTTAACTACTTTCATTAAAAAGCAATCACTTAAGTTTGGTTGAAAATATTTGTTAAAAGGGCCTTTGGCTCTCTATGAAAATAATGTCAAGATAGAATTATGGCTAGCTTACTCTCTAACTTAAATATTTTATTTAAAAAAGGAAGTAGTTAGAAAAAAATAAAACGTATGTGCATCTGGTTCCTAGTGAAACATTCTTTAGAGTTTTCTATAGAGGTGGAAATGAAAGAAGGAAAGCAAACACTCTTCTGACAGGAGAATGAATAAAGTCATTATTCTACAATTTCTCCCTGAGGGGTTAGGTAGAGAAGCCAAGTGTGTGTGTGTGTGTGTGTGTGTGTGTGTGTGTGTGTGTGTGTGTTATTGGCGCTTCTAGCTGTGCTACCTGATGTGAATATAAGCTACAGCTGTGATGGGATGTCTCAGCCCAAGAGCTAATAGACACAAGAAGCTAAAAAGGGCAAAGTTAAAGACAATGACAAAATGGGTGTCCCTTTAAAATATTTTAAAAAAATAATCATTTGTCTTAATGATTTATTGTGGTGACAAATCATCTCTCTCCCTCTAAAGGGCAGATATAAGAATGTATTCATGCTAAGCATCCATTTCTTTGGTCATGGCCTGCCCTCACCAGGTGTTTCAAATACTTTCATCAAGTCAGCTGTTGGGTGGGGAGTGGTTCAGTGGTAACAACACCTGATTCTTCAGCGTCCATGGCCACAGGTGCCTGTAACTCCAGGCTTGGATTGGCAGAGACATGGGAGCACACTTGCCAGATGTATAGTCAAAGCATCGAACTTCAGGTTTAGTGAAGGACCTTGCTTCAAGGGAACGGTCAGAGAGAAGTAGAACAGGACCTGTGACACCCTCCTTCAGCCTCCGCATGGGCACACACATGTGTGCACACAGACATATGGATGATATGTGTTTGCAGAGGTACATTACAAACCCAAGATGGTACACTGCTCACAGTTACGCACCTGCTTCCTCTGTTGAGTTGGCCTACTTTGTCTTTCTTTATCCAAAATTTCAAGTCCTTATTGGAACTTGTTTAGATACAAAAGAAGGAAGAAAGGAAGGAGGGAAGGAAGGAAGGGGGAGGGAGGGAAGGAAGGAAGGAAGGAAAAGGAAGGATCATAAGAGTCAACAGTTCTCAATGACGATAACTATAAAATGCTTGTCAGAAAAATCACTTAGTATATACTTAGTATATCCTAACTTTTTTACCTTTATTTTTACTTTATTCATATGGGTGTTTTGCCTGCATGTATATCTGTTCACTATGTGAGTACAGGGTCCAGAGAGGCCAGAAGAGGGTGAAAGATAGCTTGGAAATGTACTTATAGAGGGTTGTGAGCTGCCATGTGGATGCTGGAATTGCATCCAGGTCTTCTGGAAGAGCAACAAGTGTTCTTACCTGCTGAACCCACTCTCCAGCTTAACTTCGTACCTTCTAAGTGAGAAAATGTCTATACCTCCCAAAATGTTTTCTTTGGATAAGCAAAATCATGTTCGTGTATAGAAATAATATATTACTCAGTCTTAACATTTGTATCTACTAAAATCCACAATTCTAAAACTAAATAGGCAAAATTAATAACTTGGGTGAGTATGGTTGCTAACATGTTAGGAAGCACATACATCTGAATTTCTGTGAGTTTGATACCAGCCAGGCGACATAGTAAGGTCCAAGCCAGCCCGGACAATAGGGTGAGATTTAGCTCAAAAAATAAACAGATTAGTAAATAAATCCATTCCTTCCTCTACGTTCCAAAACTTCCTGTTGTGGAATCAATTCAGTTAGCTTTAACGATAAAATAAAATGTATAAAATGTGAACAAGAAAATGAAATGCAAATAGATACAATAAGCTACATATAGCATTGGAAAATATTAATGAAATTCTGTGTGTGTGTGTGTGTGTGTGTGTGTGTGTGTGTGTGTGTCTGCCAAAGACAGACTGAGTGAAAGAGAGTATGTGTGTTAATCTTTGCTCAACCATGTCATGAGCTGGTTATGGCCAGCACTTTGAAACCTACTGTTCTAAAGCATCCTGATAAGCTCAGTGCCAGGTATGGGTGGCCCCTTTGTAAACTGTTGGTCAGTGGAGTCCCACAGACTTTGCACTGCCATTGTTCTTGGTTCCTATCTTTATATTACTATGAGAAAATGCCATGACCAAAACCAACTTGGAGAAGAGAGCTTTATTTCACTTCCACTTCCGAATCAGTTTATCATCGAACAAAGTCAGGTTAGAAACTCTAGGCAGGAACCTAGATACAGGAACTGAAGCAAAGGCTGTGGAGGAATACCACTTCCTGGCTTTCCCCGTGGCTTGCTCAGTCTACTCTCTTAACAAGAACCAGGTCCTGGAGCAAGGGACAGCACTGACCACAGTACATTGGTCTCTACAACACCAATCATTAATCAAGAAAATACACCATAAGTTTGCCCCCAGGCCAATCTGGTAGGGGCATTTGCCCAACTGAGATTCCCTCTTCCCATATGATTCTAGGTAGTACCAAGCTAACATAAAACTATCCAGCAGAACTACCCTCCAAACTTGAGGATAAGACCCAATTATGGAAGACATCATATGATTGAGTCATAGGATATGGAGACAACAAGCTGGTATTCATCTGGCAGTGTCAACAGTCTGTCTAGCTTTCATACTTGTTGGAAAGATCTGCTCATGCTGCCAGTGGAGAAACGTCATGGTCTTACCCATCTGTGAGCCCTGGGAGCTAGAAGAATGACTAGTTAGACATTGCTCAATGGTGCAAGGGCATAAATGTTGGAGGAGTAAAAAACTTTCCAGTTGGATTCAATCCCTGGATCCTATGGTGCCATTAACTAGGACAAAAACCTGTTGCTGGCTAGAGTCTGGGCATTAGGCTCTAGGCTCTAGGGGAGAACCTTGTACTGGTTACTCTGCTAAATGAACATATTAATAAGCTGCCTCCTGAGATCTCATTCTTGTGCCTGTAGAGTAGTGCCTCTCTCCACCCTCATCAGAGAAGATGCAACACAGAGACCCAAAACAGATCAGTGTGCAGAGAAGAAAACACTGTGGGGTGTTATGCTCTAAATGAGCCATGTATCACACCTCTTCCGTAAAGGACTCAGGGCTCATCGTGAAGGAAAGATCAGAAGAGTCAGTGGTAGGAAATATCTGCAAGAAAACAACATTTGCTGGGCATAACAGGGCCATGGCATATATGAATTCATAGTGGCTGGCTGGAAGATGGGACAAAATAAAGCCAGACAAAAAAATCACAAGGTGTGGGGGTGGGGAGGAGCTCTGGGATCCACCCCCTCACTGAGGAGCTAGTGGCAGTTGATGACTTCTATGGACAGAAGAGTCTTCAGAGCAGCAGCCTGAGGCTAACCACACTCCTATAGATGGTCCTGAGTCAATGGGCCTACAGCAGCGTGAAGAAGATTCAGTGGGATAAGGGAAACAATAAAACTAACAAAAACAGAAAAATAAAAACCAGCATGGGAAGTTGGGAGATGGGGGGTGGCAGGAGAAGCTGGAGAAGACAGTGGGAAGTGGCTTTGATCGATGTCCATTTGATGCATGTTTAAATTTCTCAAACTATAAGACATGAGAAAAGCAGACTGATGTTCAACTTTATTACACGTATGAAGGGAAAGTACTGACTACTGATGACAGGGAGTCTGTCCATCTCCTTCTGTATCTCAAAGACAGTGTGCCATGCTGAAGGCCAGAGAATGTGCCTCCAAAGAAACACCTTTAGGTTCTAAACCTGAAGATCAGACAGGTCCCCAGCCATCTGAAAGACCATTCTGCAGAGATGCATTTGCAACTTGCCTCCACTCTGGCGACTACTGTGTTTCTAGATCTCCTTACACTGGAAGGGAAACAGAAAAGTCTGTGACCCTTGCCATCAAGGAGGGTTCATCGCCTAGGAAACACTGGCAAAAATAAGTATGTGTGCGAGGTGTTACACCAGCTGGGTTAAATGGGATGAAGCTGATTGGGAAAACAAGAAAGTAAGCATTCAGGATGTTACAGGCTAAGTGTCCTTTACTCAAAATGCTGGTAACCATAGGCTTTGAATTTTGGGGCTGTTTTGTTTTGTTTTGTTTTGTTTTGTTTTGTTTTAAGACAGGGTTTCTCTGTGTAGCCCTGGCTGTCCTGGAACTGATTCTGTAGACTGGGCTGGCCTGGAACTCAGAAATCCACCTGCCTCTGCCTCCCAAGTGCTGGGACTAAAGGCATGCGCCACCACTGCCCGGCCTACTTTTTTTTTAAAGTAGGGAATATTTGCATAAAACACTTTGAGACCAGGACATAAATTTTAAAAAACATTTAAATATGTCTCTGGCAAATATTACACACACACACACACACACACACACACACACATATATATGCAATTTTAAGTCATATTTTGTATGAAACAAAAGGTTTTAATCATAAGATATTACATGTAATCAGATTTGCATACTTGTGGATTCTACACCTAAATATTCAACTTATGTGGACTATATATAACACCCTAAATATATGATATATATCTTCTATATATAGTATTTTATTCACATTAACAATATTAAATTCCTTAAGGAACTGGCATTTAAACCTCAATCTTAAGGATGAGAATAGGAACTAAATGATTCGCTGAGAAGAATAGTCCCAGCAAGGGGTGCGGCAGCAGTCAGCAGGCCACTTTGTAGGGAAGTGAGTGACAGTGTGACTGCTGTCGGAAATCATGGTGAAAGGGGGAAATGATCCCAACACTGAGGGTCACAAAGGTGATTCCGACAGGTAGAAGGACTCTGGGAAATGTGTGTGTGTGTGTGTGTGTGTGTGTGTGTGTGTGTGTGTGTTGGACGCGGGGATGGGAAGTGAGAGAGGAAACGAGAGGGTAAAGGGAAGTGGATATTGCCAAGGTGGGTGATACATTTTGAATACAAATGCCTTTCAGAAAGCAACCATTATACGAGGTGTATGCTAATAATGGTAAAACGTAAAGAGAATTGCTGTATCACCAAAGCGCTGACTCAGCTCATCTCATGTAAGTGTGAAGATCCAAAACTCAAGCATAGGACTATCCGTTACATGCAATATTGTCTATACATGACCTACTACGACAACCCAATAAAGAGGATGAACACCAATCTCCTTTCACAAGGAAGGAACAAACAACAGCACCAGAGTGTGTTCACATCTTTCCTTGATCGATCATATGGTCTGCCCTTAGCGATGGAAAACGGGACTGAAAATGAAGTTATGAATAGCAGTCAACGTTTACTTTTCTTTTTAATACAAAGCAGAATGCCTCGTCTCAATAGAGTTGAAATTTCTGTGACTCAATATATTCAACATCTTTCATGACCACAATTCCATCTGATTTGACATCTTATTAAAAACATTCTCCGCTTACGGCTGGATGAATGGTTTCATAAATCGCATACACAAGTCCCGCCTCGGCGTACTGAAAGGAACATGATTCTGAAGAGTAAACACACACCGCTTTTAGTTCGTTTTTCTGTTGCGTGCACTTGCAAAGTTAGTCAAGTTTATTATTACAGTATTGTGAGGACTTTTATAAATATTCCGTACTGCTCTACTACGCCACACGGAGAAATTCAGATCCCCAAAGCTGGTTGAGTAGAGCCACAGCACAAATCGGAAGGGGACACATGACACGGGAGCTGATTTTCAAAGCACAGAAATTATAACCCCTCTCAAAAGAAACCATTCAGCCGGCAACACATGCAGAAAGCCCTTTAATGCTTTTAATAATGCCTTTTCATCTAAAAAAAAATTCAAAATAAGTCGAGCTGCAATAATTGGTTTTGTTGTCATTTATTATGTGGCCTAGGTTGGGTCGAAGCCACAGGTGTGACCAGGATGTACAACCCATGTAAGGAGGGAAACTACAATCACAGGGGTCTACAGGGAAGGACAAAGGAGTAAGAGGGGTGTGGAGGGAAGAGGCTGAAGATGGTATAGGTGACTCCAACCATTGATGTTGCAGCATCATGTCCTATGCCACACCCAGAGGACACACCCATAGGAAAAGTGATGCTTTCCCCTTTCAGTTACCTTCTGAATGGGCTGATGATGTCATCTTCATTTTAAGACAGTAATAAAGGGAGGTTTTGGCGTGGGTCACTTTTAGATAGATCACAATGTCCACAGTGTTTATCATGATGAACACTGAGAAACTGTTGGAACTTTATGCTGCTCCGTAAAATCATAAAGAAGCCAGGCCTTTAGAGAGAAGTTACTAGACTGCGAACACCACATCTGAACCATAGCAATGTCCTCAATCACCAATGGTTTCTTACAAAGATATCCTAGCCTCACAAAAGAGGACAGACCCAGAAGGTAGCAATATAATTAAGGGGGGAAGTGGAGAAATAGACAAGAAAAAGGATCAGACGCTAAATGGCAAGCCAAATAGTATGCTCCACACCGGCACCACATGCACCCTAGATAATGAGGGTTTGGCCTGACACCACACTCCGGCAGTAAAACTCCACAGGCAGGGTCTGGTCTCCAGCTCAGCAGATTGCAAGAGCGCTTTACAACCTCTGAAACTGTGACTGCTCAAACCTACTTCCATTGCTGCTGTCACAACAATCCTTGTGGAACGATCCCAAGTCCCCCAAACAAAGATCTCAGCTCACTGAGTTTCAGGACCCTCTCCTCATGGGCTGGAGGAGCACATAGCACCTTCCCACTTAGTTAGGGACCTCTGTGCTTCCGGCTAAGTCCCTTCTGCCTCATCCCTTCCCTCTTACTTTTTAATTCAGGACATCTCCTCAGGAGTCTTTCTGCTAAGAACAACTTTGTAGCCCATACCTGCTACTCTCAGCTCTGAGAGATGGCTGCGGAGTTCAGCAATATTTGAGAAAACAAACTCAGTGTAGCATGTTGGCACAGAAAAACGCATTTCAAGTTCTTTGAAGTTACAGAGACTTGTGAGTGAAATTTCCCCAGGAATCCCACTGCTTAGCATGAAGCCCCGAGGAAAATGCTGAGTGGTGGAGTCAGCTAGGAGGCCTCCCTTTCCTGCCTCGGGCGAGGCTTTGCTGGGTGACTGTGGACTCTTCAGCCTAATTATGGTAGTCAAATTAGAGATGCCCAACTCCTAAACTGCCTGTAGCCCACAGCTTGTAACCCACTTTTATTAGACAATACTACAATGATTCATTGTTGAAATAAACATGTTTCACGTTGGCTGTCCTGTGCCAGATACTGATTTTATAATTTGGATTCTAGCAATAAATATTAAAACACCCTGCCCGTGAAAAATATCAGTCAATCAGGGAAAACAGCCTTTTAAAATGCAAACACCGTAGATATATGTAGATAGATATAGATATAGATATAGATGATATAGATATAGATATAGATATAGATATAGATATAGATATAGATATAGATATAGATATAGATGATATAGATATAGATATAGATATAGATATAGATGATATAGATATAGATGATATAGATATAGATATCTGTGTGTATATGTGTGTATATCATAGTTAATTAGATACATAATTAGATTATACACATACACATAAAACATAGCTTATTAGAAGGAGAGTATCTATAAGGTTTATCTACCATAAAGTTCCCATTTTTCTCTTTCTTAATAGTAAATCACTAAGCCCAAATTAATGAGAGAGAGAGAGAGAGAGAAAGAGAGAGAGAGAGAACTGGTCTACCACTTCACATACAAATAGCATGTATAGATACATGTTGAAGTGCCATGTTCTAGCTATGCATATACCCTGCTTCTCTAAATTCTTTCCCTAGCCAATCCTTCCTTTCTCCTGCCTCAATCTTAGAACCACTATTTCTTCTTCTAGTAAGGAATGGTATTTAAAAGCCATCTTGACACTAGGCAGATGTTCATAACAACAGACGTCTCTGTGTTCAGAATCTCTTAGTGAGCAGGCATATGCAACTTCTGCATAATATTGATGCACATTTGCAACTATATTTATTTCTTTATCTCTCCTTGCACTTAATAAAATAAATCTGAGTTCTCTGGATGTTGTTCTAGTTTTTCTCTGTTGTTTATCTGTAGCTTCTTCCCCAGACAATGAAAACTTGATGATCTGGGTTGAATTCTGTCTCAGAACACTCCCATGCTGATGTGAACCCCTAGTGCATCAGACTGTCAGTATGTTTGATCTAGGATCATTAAAGCAAATTCAGGGGAGGTATTGGAGTGTTAATCCAATATGACCACTATTTTTCTATATATCAAAACAGTAAATTCCATTGCAGACACATTGAAAGGGAAATGACGTCAAGATATAGGCCAAGGAGATGGCCCAGAATGGATGCTTTGTTCATGGACCCCAGGACGAAGCAAAGACACAATACCTCAATCTAAGACTTCTAACAACTAAAACTAGATGACTTTTTGTGAGTTAAAAATCTATATCTTGTTCAAGTTTCCTTAGTTTTAACCCAGGGTTCTCCTTCCATATCTAACACAACGTATCATATTCTATTCTGTCACTATGCTTTCTTAGGCTACCCTGACCTCTAGTCATTTGTAACCACCTTGATGATTTCAATGGTGATAGGACAGGCTTTATGGAAAATGACACACAATTGGGATTTAGGTTTTATGTGTTATTCATCTTCTCATCAGCGTCCACTCCCAATGCCTGCGTGTGCCCACACATGCATGAAACACAGAAGTTAGTTTCATCTCATCTTGTGGGGTCTGAAGTTGGAATTTAAACCAAGACTGCACACAAGCATCTCCCTACCTGCTGAGCCAACTTACTGGCCCTCAACTTGGATTTGTCTGCTTTTGTCATGACAGAGTTGGGTTTATAGAGTCTGAGAAGAGAGACTATACTGCTAAGACGACATTCTCTTCACATCATGTGATCAGTCGGACATAACACTCTCAGTATTGACCTTGATCCCACAGATGAAGTGGTCCTCACCAGAGCTCTACACTGGAAACTCCCCTGCTCTTCTCTACAGCACGCTTTCAAAAGACTGTTATAAGTAGTTTGTAAGAGTAGGGGGGATGAAATTCCACCCCCATGAGGGAGAGCTGCTGTATAAGTCATGTAGATGCTGGGGAGATGGCACTTGCTGCCATGCCTGATGACCTGAATTCAATCCTTGGAACCGACATGGAAGAAGAGAACCAACTCCAACAAGATCGAGCTTCAGTCTACCTCCACAAGGGCAGTGTGGCATGCACATACACATACACATACTCAGAAAATAAATAAACGGATGTCATAAAGACTTTAAAAATCTAAAGACAAAAGAAAATTATTTGGAATTTCACTGCATTAAAAAGTTCAACTCTTGTCTTTTGGTCAATCATTTGGAACATTAAGTATTAATATGTCATCAGGGATGTTTCCTTATAGATTATATGATAATCTAGTATTACTTTAGCCATCTCTGTATCATCTACTGTTATTGCCAGTTTTAAGCAGTTTCCTATGTATTGGATAAACGGTTCTCTGCAGTTGTTATTCATTCATAGGGTACTACGAACTGTTTTAACTATGTTTACCCTATGAATTCCCTTTTAAGCATATTTGCTTAACAAGTAAACATTCTAAAGCATACTTTTAAAGATAGTATACTGGAGAACTTATATATTTAAAACATTGAATTCATACTGTAGAATATATTTCATTATTTTCTCTAATTTGACACATTTGTGGTCTGTTTTTTTTAAAAAAAATAACTTTGCAAATTCCATACTCTGCAATTAAATTTATATATTTTTGCATAAGTCATATTTATATTTTACAGTTCTGTTCATATGCTAGAAATATTTATTTTCACATTTCTTACATTTTGTGAGCCAATCTAAAACAGAATTGATGATGTATTATTGATTCTGACATAGTCATGAAAGCACATATTATGCTTCTATTAAAAGTTATATCTTATGACAGGTTTGTCAGATTTAATTTATGGCTCGCACACATCTCTAGCTCAGTAGCCACAAATTATCTCCCTTTGAATCCTTACCATGCTGTATATTTTCTTACCAGGACACTTTTTCAAGCATGTTGATATATTCCAAAGAAAAAAAGATAAATAGAAAATATTTTCAGAGCAACTTCATATATATGTATAAACGTATACATAATTCAGTGTATGATTTCTTATTTCTCAGTAAAATACCATATTTCTAGAAACATTTTTCTCATTTGAAGAAAAAGATGTATATAGAGATCCATGTTGTCATGTTTGATTTCCCGAATCTAAGAAGCATGCATATTCATTCATGCATCCCTAGTAGCAGCGAATAGCTAGGTTGGTAGGGTGGAGTAGCAGCTAACTTGAACATTCTGTTCACATGGAGAGATCTGGAGGTTAGGGGATAAGTGGAATGTTCAGGAAAACAGGGGTATGGCTTGCAGCGGGGAAGCAGGCAGAGCTGAATCACACAGACCACCTGGCCTTGTCAATGATTGAGACCTTCGCCTAAAAGTGGCTAAATGCACTATAGTGACTTTCCAAGTGCATCGCTCTACCAGACCCTCTGAATAGTATAGACAATGAATTGAGGGGAAGTGAAACTTCCTATTGTCCAGTATGCAGGCTCACTGGTAATGTGGGCAGTCATGGCAGCACCGGTGAATATCAAGCAATCGAAATGGCCCCCGGCTGTAATACAAAGACATTAGCACTCCAAAATGTAGGTGAAGGAGGTGGGAGGGTGGATGGGTCTCATCACGTGGCAAGAAACAGAGGAGCAGCTGCATGGTTAAAAACACACTGGCATTTGCACTTCTGCTTTTAAGACTCTTTGAAACCTCCAAAAGACATCTCACTAGAGCTCAAAAACAAGGACTGACCAGAGGCACTGTAATGGGCATGATTAGTATATAGGTCACAGCTGGATTCTTGAGTGGGGCTGGCATTGCTTAGGGACAGAGTATAAAACAGTTGCTTCTCAGTTGTGAGTTAAGGAAGCTATGTGGTCTTGCGGGGAACGTCTGACAATGTCAGAAGACATTATGCTTATTGGCACAAATAAAGACATGGGGCAAAGGGGTGGGGGGCAGGGATGCTCCAAATAGCCCACAATGCACAACTCAAAGATGCTCCACACACATCTCAGCCCACAATGCACAACTCAGGTCCCCACACCAAAAGTTTCTTACATAAAATAAGAAGCAGTAGTGCCCTGTGGTGAAACCTGGTGCTGAAGGTGATGAAACGAGACAACTGGTAAACCTCCTACAGCGCACAGGTGGGTCAGGAACCGATGGTGAGAAGGGCCAGTCACAGAACTACAGGACTTCTCAACCAAAGGCCAAGTTTAGGTAGCAGGGCTCCAGTGTTGATGCTGACAGAGCACAGGAATACACATAACGTTCAAAATCTAGGAGCAGGAATTAACTCAAACAACGAATAACTTTTCAAAAACCCCTAAAGTGTTTGCCAACCTCTCCTGTTATTAAGCAGGATACTAAGCTGGCATCCAGTTATAGATATGGAGAGGAAACTACACCAGCCTCTTACTAATTCCCTGCCTTGGTCCTAGTTTCTCAGACGCTGAACCTACGAAGAGGAAACTGGCTACTGATTGAGGGGGCAGGGTATTCCTAATATAGGGGGTACATGCGGGGAAGACGACAAATGAGTTTCTGTGAAAAGAGCGAGCCCTGCTTGTGAATGGGAAGCACTCCAAACGATCATTTAGAGTCTATTGAAACACTGTGAAATCTCAGAGACAATGCCACAGGAAGCAGTTAAGGGAAAGTTACAAAGACCTGGGTAACTGGGAAAGCCTCTATAGTGAAGGAAATGATGAAAGACGTTCAGCTCGAATCCTTTGGTTCAAGAGGCTCAGAGCCTTGTGCCTGAGAGCCTATCGGGGCTAGGCTCAATCTAGTGCCATGAAACACATATATAAATCTGTTTATGTATAATATATAAATATTTATTTGTTTGTACATATCTGTATTTATAATACATATTCACTTATAAATATATATTTGTAGTATATAAATATCTATTCATAATATATATTTATATGATATAAATATACACATTATAGACACGCATCTATGCTCCAGTTATATATTCATAATTACATGGTATGTCCTTCCTCTAGAATACTAAGTATACATTCTTCCATCTTCTTTGATATTGCTTTTCAATCATTGATTCTTTGTTTTGGACAAGGCCTCTCTATATAGCCCAGCCTGGCCTTGAACTTGCAATCCTGCTGTCTCTGCCTCCCAAGTGCTATGATTACAGTGCGTTCACAACACCGACTTATATGTTGTCCTTGTTCATAGGAACAACATCAAGGCCCAGTTATGCAGAGCTTATTTGTTCATGAGTATTGATGGGATATTTACATAGATATTAGTTTACTGTCTGCCCCCTCAATAAACACCACACTACGTAGAAGCAGACATCATATTCCATTCTGTTTATGGCAAAAACACTAAGAAACTACCATTACTGCCTGGCAGCAAATTAATAGGCTTGGTGGATAATGAGTGAGTAAAGAAGAAATGAATGGCTGTAGCTCCAGTTTCCAAATGACTGTTTACCCTGATGTCTTTCAGAAGATGCATTTTTATGCAGGATTACCCTATAAATGGATTTTTTTAAAAAAAAATAGTAAAACAGCCTAGCACTGTAGAGAATCAAATTTTGAATCATAAAGGTCAACCCATAAATAGGGCAGTGCTGCCTGAGAGTCTACCCTGGGGCTAAGCTCAGTCAAGTGAGTGTGTGTGTGTGTGTGTGTGTGTGTGTGTGTGTGTGTGTGTGTCTGTGTGTAATATGTAATATAATATATACATATATTATATATATTATACACATACATGTTACAGTTATATATTTATAATTACATGGTATTTCCTTGCTTTAGAATACTAAAGTATGTGGCTATGGCAGTGTTGGAAACAGCCCAAGCCGACAGTTTTAAAATTGGAAAGGGGACAGTCTATTTCCTTCCATTATAAAAGGAAATCTTCAGGAGAGACACATTTTTTGAAGCGTACGGACCTAGTAACAGGATTAATGTATTATCGTAAACAATTTTATGCAAAGGAACTTCCACGCTAGACTTCAAAGGGGGATAGCATTAAGAGGGAAAAGTGGGTCAAAGGGAGAGGATGTCTCCGATTGGGGAAGATAGTCTCTGGGGAGCATTTTATTGGATGTTCAAGCATGAGGCCTTTGTAGAAAGCCTGGCTTATGGCTAAACGCAGCCATTTATGCTAAGGAGTATATTAAAGACAGGAAGCTGCCTCTCGAAGAACAGACAGAGAACTCCCATAGAAATCTGTGCCATCAAGACGTGGAGTAAAGAGGGGGTTCTCAACCTGTGGGTTAATGCCCCTTTGGGGGCCACATATCAGATATTTACATTATGATTCATACCAGTAGCAAAATTACAGCTGTGAAGTAGCAACAAAAATAATTTTATGGTTGGGGGTCACCACCACATGAGAAACAGTTTTAAAGAATGACAGCACTAGGAAGGTCTAGAACCACTGGATTAAAGACAGCAACAGATAAAACTGTAAACACACATTTAAGTGTGTAGGGGTCCAGGACTTATCATCAACATCAACCTTAAAAGAAAAAAGAAAAAGCAGAAAAATAGTAACAATGTAACAAACATTCAGCCAATAACACAAGGTTTTACCCTGCAGTTTCTATTTTATTAAATGGTTGCTTTAAAGTTTCCTTATCATTTAGTTTACAACTTAGAATCAGTAATTAGTAGGTAGATTAACAATTTAAAACTACTTAAATTTTATTGTGTATTTTACTCATGATCCACAATCGTCACAAACATACCATAAAAGAATGCTCTGTCTCATTGCACAGAAACCCATGGGGAACCTTGGGAAGCCGTGTACGCTGGTGTGCTCAGCTGGAAACATCACACGTAAGGTTTGTAATTAGGCTTAACTATTGAAGGTTGAAGTCAATATTGAAAATTAAAACACGGACTAGACAGATGGCTTAGTGATGACGAGTACGTACTGCTCTTACAGAGGAGCAGAGTTGAGTTTCTAGCACTCACACCAGCACATGAACTCACGTGTTCATAAACACACACGCAGACATACACACTCCTACACATAATTTAAAGTAACAAAAATGAAGCTATAAAAATTGTAATTTATAAGCAAAAGTTGTTATTGTTCGTAATCTACTAAGGGCATCACATCCATCTGATTTAGCCATAGCCATTGAGAACAAAGCCGGATAGTATAACTGAGCCCAGTTTACAGGTAGATAAAAGGTACCGGATGGTCAAATAGACCGTGCTTCAGCACTCGAGGAGGGCTGTGCATTATGAAGGTTAGTTAAGTAAAAACAAATACAGAACAAAAGCTTCTGAGTGCTCTGGGGGGCAGTCTGAACTTCTCATGGTTTGCCTTGATTTTCTGCTTTATTCTGCTCACTATACAGCTTGCTCTGGTCTTCCGTCTGTAAGCCACTTCTCAAAGAGTTGCGGTAAATGCCATGATTTCTGTTGTCTAGACTGGAGAGTCCTAACTCTAGACCCAGCCTGGTCCTCCCCTGAATCTTTGCTGAGGACTTCTGCTTATCTCATAGTCTCAAAGATCTACAGACTCACAGATCCCCAGACCCAAGGATGTATGTATCCACAAAACCACAGAACCACAGAGCCACAAAACCACAGAACCACGGATCCACAAAACCACAGATCCACAGATCCAAGGACCCACAAAACCACAGATCTATAAATCAACAGATCTATTTCCTCACAGGTTTGGGGGGTTCTTTGCCTCATAAATGACCCTGTCTTTAGTGCAAGGACTTGGAGGAAACATTTTTCATCCCCCCTCTCCCACTCTCCATCAATGGGACAGGACTATCCCCCCCACCTCCAGCCTCATAAGTGTTCCCTCTGCTGGAGGCCAGTCTGCATTTCCCACAGCGCCACCATCATTTTTTTTTCCCGAAGAACAAATCACAAGACGTACCCATTCATCTATACTGCACTTTGTCTGTGGTTGTTGGACACCTTTGCACCTGATAGTGAATGATACAATAGCAAACAAAGCAGACAAGAAAGGAAGGAAGGAAGAAGGCAGGAAGAAAAGAAGGAAGAGAGGAAGGAAGAAGGGAAGAAAGAGGATCACAGAGCTTGTATTCCAGAAGTAAAGACTAAGTAACTAAGCAAAGATGGTGTGTGTGTTTTGTGAGGTGTGCAGATGCCCTGAATCAGATGGAGACACCATCACACTACGCCAGTGAGTACTCATAACACTCCCTCACTTTTGTCCTAACCAACTACTTTTAATTTCCTAGACATAGCATAGCACTGCCCGACAGCCACATCTCTACCTGTGTGCTCCTGCTACTTAACATTCTGTTCCGACAGTCCTTTCTCAGTCTAACTCCACTCCACCTCCAGCAAGACTTCCCGCATCACCCCAGCTCCAGGGTTGCAACTCATCATCAGACTCCCGAGCAACATGCACGTCCCCCGTGACGGCACTGGCGGCGCTACACTGTCAGAGCGTGATGATTCATCTGTCCCTCTCTAGTGACACGTGCCCACAGAGCAAAACCCACTGGCTCTGATTTTGTGATAATCCAACATCTGTATGCACAGCTGCCCCAACAAAATACCACGAGCTTCACCTTGCTTGGTTTTTTTTTTTTTTTAAAGACAGTGTTTCTCCGTGAAGCCCTGGCTGTGTAAAGAAATCACTCTGTAGACCAGGATGGCTTCAACCTCAGTACTCCTCCTGCCCCTGCCTTCCCAGTGCTGGGATTAAAGGCATGTGCCACCGCCAACTGGTGAGCTTCACAGTTTTTAACAGAAATCTCATCACATACTTTCACAGACTTCAAACCAGCAGCTCTGGTTTTGCTCCTTGGGTTGGAAAGACTCCCTGCTCCACGATTACCTTCCCTGCATTTGAAACCCTGTGCGTCTCTGTACATCCGTACCTAGTTCCTCCTCAAATAAGAGAATCAGTAAAATTCCATTGAGGAATGACCCAAATTGTTTCATTTTAGCGTAAGTACCTTTTCAAAGGCTCCACTTGACAAGGATAGACACACCGCTAGTGTTATAATAATATATAAATGTAAAAGGTGCGGCTATAGCACAACATTAGTCTACCCGCGACTGATGGCCCGTCTTTGCTTTCAGCCCTAACCACTTCCGTACTGTCTTTGCTTTATGAGTTTCTCTGACTTCTTTGCTGTCTGAACTGTAATTATCTTTTTAAGAACTTTATGGTTGGTTATTTCTTAGATGAATGCAATGGGTTTTGATTACGCGCATTCCTTATTCCTGCCTTCCTAACTCCCACCACCACTTCTTCCTCTCGACTTCTCGTCTTCTTTCTGAAACCCACTCAATATACTTAGTGCTATCAATGTGTGCTTTAGACAGAGGGCCAGCCCCTGGAGGATGGGCAGCCTACTGGGGACTGACACGAGAAAGAGTCAATAAGTACCTTTCAGAAAGTAATTCTCCCTGCATATATTCAGACAAATATAATAGGGTCTGGGGGATGGATTGATGGATAAGAACATTTTGCTGCATAAGCCTGGGGGCCTGAGATGGGACCCTCAACTCCCAGGTAAAAGCCTGGTGTGGCCATATATATATACATATGTCGCACCTATAGCCCCAGTGCTACAAGGGAGGGGTTGCAGAGACAGAGCAATCTCTGGGCTTGCTGCCTGGCCAGACAAACTGAAAAGTCAGTGATCCCCAGCCTCAATGGGAAACTCAGTCTCAAGAGGATGTGGTAGGCAATGACAAAGAACCCTTCTGATTGGCAAGACCTCTTCCCCTATTAGAATTCCTCATACATTTCATACATCTTCAGTATGATAAGTCTCCGGTCTGCAGTCCAAGGAGAAAATATGTATAGGTGTTTGATTTGGTGTTTAATATTTTCCTGTATGTTGCTTAGCATGTTGAAAGATGAACTCAATATCTCTGTGTCTCTGTCTCCCTGTCTCTCTCTGGTGTCTGTGTGTGTGTGTGTGTGTGTGTGTGTGTGTGTGTTGGTGTACTTTGTAACACTACTATGAGATTCCTGATATAGTCTACATATAAAGGAACAAACTTTTATTCGGCTGTTTCTAAGGGTTCAGTTCTATTGCCTTGGCCTTAAGTACCAGTGGCCTTTGTCACTACATCAGGTGAGGTAAGGGCGAGCAAGCAAGAAATAAGAGCAGAAAAAGGAAACGGCCAGGCCATTCTTGGTCACAGCAACTCTTGGAAAAACTACCAAAGTGTTACAGAATAAATACTTTACACCCCAAAGACCTATAGTCACCCCACATCTCAGATGTCCCATGCTCCTATACACTTCCCTCCAATAATGCCACAGCATGGACCAAGATGTCAATCACAACGGACCCCCCTATTCAAACCATGGGAATGTATACATTGTTATGCGCACAATGGGTCTAACAGATTCTCAAGGTACATTTTTGAGACTCCACACACACTATTCTGTGTACCATCAGCGAAACCTAAGTGCTCTCTTCCTTTCTCGTTCGGGGCACCCTTACACAGTGTCTTCACACCGCCTAACAGCTGCCATGGCAACATGCTCTCCTGTCAGGAGGAGAAAGCAGCAAGGCTAGTTCTCTTAATGCACGGACGAACCGGGAAGACGTCTGAATAACAGAACTCGGCAGAGTTTGGATGACACCACGGCAGACCTGCAGATCCTGCCAGGCTGGTTTCAAGGTGATGTCTTCTCTACACGGGTTGTTGATACATAATGACAGAATGAGGAGAGTGTGGGAAGAATGGCCCTGCTTCGTTTCCCATTTACGGCTCTGCATGTTTCATCCTTAAAGAGCACCATAAAATGATAACAGTTAATGTAGGCACTGAAGATACATATGGAAGACATAGAGTTTTGACGTTTTGCTGGGACGAATGTTTCTAAGGGAAAACAATTTACTGTACCACAGCAGCAAACAAACCAGATGTCAGAAACACTAAAAGCTTTATTTAGCAAAAGTTTTAAAACTGGAACAGTTGGCATGGAAATATTTCTACAAATTGGAAAAAAATAGAAGAATACTCGCATTAATTTAATTATTCTTAACTTAATTAAAATTAATACATTTTAAAGGAGTTGCAGGTGTGAAGGAAAATTCCAAAGATAATACAGTGAATTCCAAGAATCCATAAGTCCTGTTTCCCTTCTTGTTACAATTCTAAGACAATGGACTAACATTCTCACTAATGCTTGTGTCTTAGTCAGATTTTTCTGTTGTTTTAGTTGTTTTGTCTTTTTGCCAGGGTCTCACGTAGTCCACACCAGCCTCAAACTCATTAATAGCTGGTCCTGGCCTTGAACTCCTGATCCCCTGCCTTTACCTCCAAGTGCTGGGAGTATAAGCATGTAAAACAATTCTGCTTCACACACCGTCCTGGGATCAAATCCTGGGCTTAGGTCTTCTAGACAATCTGTATCTGCAGCCTGAACTTGATTCAGACTGTCTGCATACTCTCTTCATATTCTCTCACGCTCTGGTTCCCAGCCCCATTGGGGTTGTTTGTCCTACTTCTCCGGCTCCTCGTATCTGTTTTGAACTGTTTCATCAAATGCTCTGACTGAGGATCCTGAGACTTCTGGGGAGAACTGAGAGATGCAGAATGCCACTCACGTGAGCTTCATTTGACATTGCTTTACGCTGGCTGGTTAGTTTGGATTTTAATTTTTTAAAAAATTAAATTCTTTAAGAACTCCATGCATTGTATTTTGATCATACTCACTGCCAAATTCTCTCAGATCCACATCCCCTCTGTAGTCACATGACTTTGTATCCTCATTTTTTTTTTCCTAAACCTATAGAGTCCAACCGTGGTGTCTATACACTCATAGGTACGGAGCCATCCACTGGAATGTGCTCAAATGAGTAAATGCCACACCCTTAAAAGAAATGACTCTTCCTCTCACAGCAGCTAGAAATCATCAATCATTTTATCTATTTTGTTTATTTTATTTTTGCCATAGGTCACACGCCCTATGGGAGAATCTCCTACCATTACTCTCATAAGAGTATTAACCTGACTCCACCATCTTCTCATCCCACTCACAGACGATTACGTCTCTCAAAGCTCATCAGAGAAGCTGTGTTCCCTTGTCGACACCAATTCACAGCAAGACTCCCAGACACTCCTCAAGGTACAAAGAACAAAAGACTTGGAGGTCTAGGCTCTAAATGGGATGTTTACATCACACCGCCTCTTGCCAAAGCCCAGGAGTCATCATGGAAGACAAGAAGGAAAGACTGGTATTGCTTTGCACACGGGTAAACAGAGACTATGTTTGGGGCAGGTAGACCACGGAAGCAATGAGTCATGTTTATCACATTTGAGCATGATGTCACACTGTCTGTCCCCGATGTCACCCTTCCTCATCTGACCAGGGTATGTCTGTAGCTCCTTGAGTAGCTATGGTAAAGTCACTTCCTTTTCCTTTTCTATATACTATGTCATTTGGAAGAAATGCATTATGTGCAGTCTCTGTTAGGGAATAGAGAGTCACAATCCTCATGCTTGAGGGGGAACAAGCTACATCAATTACTTAGAGTCGAGTGATGGTTCCTCTTCTCCAAGCATCTATGCTTGTGTGGATGTTCCACGGTGCACCAACCCAATGGCATAATCAAAAAATCATCTTTATTCCATCGTTATTCTTGTCTTTTAAATACATGGCTGTTCTCTCAGCACTGTTATGCCAGTATTCCACAATTTTGTGTTAGTTTAAATTTTTATTTTATTCAAACATTTTCATTGATCTTCTGAGTTTTGTGATCCTTTTTTTTTTTTACTTACATGAATGCTGCTTAGTATCCAAATATTTGAGAGTTTTCCAAATGTCTAACTTAACTTCTATTTTAAGCTCATTGTCATCTGTGCATTCATGTGATATCCGTCTTTTAAATTTGATAAAGTGAATCTTATGAATGAGTTAGTTCACTCTTGGCTCATGTCCATACAAAGCTTGAGAAAAGTAGATTCAGCTGCTGATCAGACCGAGCTCATTGATGGCGCTATCTAGTCCTACTGTGTGGCCTCAACGCTTTGAATTAGAAACACCCCCACGGGTTCACATATTTTAATGCTTAGTCACCAGGAAGTAGCACTATTTGAAATGATTAGAAAAACTAAGAGGGGGCTGGAGAGATGGCTCAGTGGTTAAGAGCACTGACTGCTCTTTCAGAGGTCCTGAGTTCAAATCCCAGCAACCACATGGTGGCTTACAACCATCCGTAATGAGATTCGATGCCCTCTTCTGGTGTGTCTGAAGACAGCTACAGTGTATTCATATATAATAAATAAATAAATCTTTAAAAAAAAAAAAAAGAAAGAAAAACTAAGAGGTGTGACCTTGTTGGAGAAAGTATGTCATTTGTCATTGAGGGTAGGCTTCAAAAGCCTATGCCAAGGCCAGACTAATTTCCCTTCCCTTCCCTTCCCTTCCCTTCCCTTCCCTTCCCTTCCCGTCCCTCTCTTTCTCTCTCCTTTTCCCTCTCTCTCTGCCTCTCCTCTTCCCCTTCTCCTCTCTCCCTCTCCCTCCTTCTCCTTCTCCTTCTATCTCCTCCAGCCTATGGATCAAGATCTAGCTCTTAAGTCCCGCACCAGCTCCAGCACCTGCCTGCACGACACCATGTTTCCCATCATGACAGTCATGGTCTATAAGCAAGCCTCCGATTAAATGTTCTCTTTCATAAGAGTTACCTTGGTCACAGTGTCCAGTTACAGCAATAGAACCACAACTAAAACAATGGGTTAATGCACAGCCAGAAATGCTGTTTAACAAGAGCATCAAGGGACTCGTTGTGAAAGCATGAGGCAGGGGTAAGACTGTGAACTGCGATTTGTAAGGACATAGAGCCCTTCCCACTGACCATTTGTGGGGCTAGAAATTAAAGTGTGTGGCCCAGGTCTGCGTCCTCATCATTGGGAAAAGAAATATTGAATTGCACAGCCATCCCCCCACATAAATACCCTCCGGCTCTCTGCAGAATCTTCTACATCATTTGGAACAGGTAGGAATCATCCCTGCATGAGTCCTCCAAATGATAGAAAGTGTTCCGTACGGAGGGAGCCAATTCGACAGATGAGGCGCTGGGTGGCTAAACGTGATAGGGCGCTTCTGGCCATAGCTAAAATCTGCCTTGCCGTGATTCACTCCATTCAAAGTCCCCAATTTTAGAGTAGTCTGTCCACACTCCCTCCAAAAAAGAACCCCCCTACAAGGATGGCATAGTCTATATTTTTGCTGTCAACTTCAGAAGCCATTAACACACTCAGTCATTCACCACTTGAAAAGTCTTCCTGTGCATAGAGAACACAATTCTTTAATTGTAACTCCACAGCAGCATGTGGCCAGTGGCTACAGCGCCGGACTAGCCACCTCTGAAAGAACCCAAACTTCCTCTTTCCACACAAGAGATGCCCTGGTCCTCCAAGCTTTATCTTTTAGACTTTTTAGCTGGTGGTCACAGGCTCCCACTCTAAATATTGTTCCCACGACAGCTTTTGTCACCACATGCTGTTTACTGACATGTCTTCATTCACTCACATCCGGCTCAGGTCCACCGATGGCTCCCTGAGACCACGAGAACCCTGACCTGCCATACAGATTTTCTGTACGTGCACGCATAGTTTTGAGGGGAGGGCTTTCAGAGCTTCATTCAGATTCTCAAAGGAATTCACGACACCCACCCCCCACTAAATGGAGGCTGGGGCGGGAAGGGAAGATAAAAGAAAATGAGGCACAATGGCAGTATTAAAGTGAACTCTGAAATATCACGTAGCAAATAAAAGGCTGAGATGAAAGAGGGTCTGATAAGCGCAAGTCTCCTTGGGGGTCTTCAATCCCGCCTATACATTTCTACAAAAGAATTACCTCAGTTTCTTTCCAAGGCACAGCCAGCATTCTTTCCCTCTGAACACTTAATTTAGCCTGCCCTGAGCATCTTGTGGTTATGTTCTTTCCAGTCCAATCACACTTAAAAAGTCTTTCTATACGTGTACAGATATATATGCCCACATATGAAAAAAAAATCTTCCTTACATCAAAAGTAAATAAAAATATAATGTGTACATTATTTAGGGTAGATTTAAGGTAGATTTTTTTCTTATTTCCCTTAGATTGTTTTCTCCTTGACATGACAACTCAAAGGCAAAGGGAAAAAGAAGAGGAGGAAGAAGAGGAAGAGGAAGAAAAAGAAGAGGAGGAAGAGGAAGAGGAGGAAAAGAAAAAGAAGAGGAAGAGGAGAAGGAGGAAGAGGAAGAGGAGGAAAAGGAAGAGGAGAAAGAGGAAGAGGAGAAGGAGGAAGAGGAGAAGGAGGAAGAGGAGGAAGAAGAGAAGGAGGAGGAAAATGCCCTTCAAAATACTTTCCTTCTGTTCGAGCCATTTTGAATTCCCTTGGTTCAGATCATGCTGCCTCCATGGAGAAGGATATATATTTTAAAGAACACTGAAGGAATTCATCTTACTAAATGAAAAGATGTGTGCTGTCAAGTCATCTGACCTCCACTGGCCCAAATCAAAACATCTCAGCACAGCCAGTGCCACTTCATCTAATCTTTAAAGAACTCCAGGAAGGATAATTCTATTACCTTAAATGACAATTTATCCCAGTGCCGTCAACAAGGGGCCAGGTAGAACCCTACATGAAAGCAAATTTGCAGGTGCTATACTGCCTTTTCCCAGAGTACAGACATCAAGTAAAAGCCGTTTGATAGTTGTGACTTCTCCTAATACATCTTAATGTAATTCAAGCATTAAAATTGCAGGAGAAGACCCCTAGGCATACTGAATATTCAGTGCTTGAGTTTTCTAAATTCCAGGGCTTTATAACACTCTAATCTATCCCTAGTCTATCCATTTATTTCTCTTTTTCAATATTAGACATCCACAGCTATGCCTACTACAAACACACACACATGCACACGCACACACACACATGCACACACGCGCACACCCATTTATATATTCCCAAGAAACAATATCCCATCTTGCCAGAATTACCCCAAGGTACAAAGTTACTTTATGCAACAATTAACAAGGACACAAAGCATCAAAGTAGGCAACTTTTCAACCTACCGCCTTGAAACTGAGTCTTTCTGGATAAACTTCAAAACATTTTTGAGTTTTCTGGTTCTAAAGAAAGAACCCATTGGAGGACATGAAAAAAAAAATTCTTCTAAGTCAGCATTCCCTTAGCAGGAGCTGCAGAACCTGAGTTAGTCTGGGGAGAATTAGCTCCTGATAACTAAGGGAGGCTGCCCTGCTATTCCCCAGCCACTTGTCTACGCAGCTATTAGGAACACAGAGCCTGCATCTTTTCAACCCCTGCACACTTGCCTGCATGGTCCACACCCCTATTTCCCAGCACCAAGAGCCAGGATACCTGGTATCCCATCTCCCTATTCCAATCCAACTTCTAGTGTTTTCAACCCAATAGCCAGAGGGATAGTTTAAAATACAAGTCAGGACATGTTAACATAACTCTCAACATCCTAACATAGCTTAACTGGTTCCAAGCTCAGGAAAAGGACAGCTCATATCGCTCCACTGCCACAGAGCTACCTAATACCTTTGAGCTGATGTCACCTTCTCCCTGGAAGACCCAAAGCTTCCAAGGTCAGACCTGCTCACCGTTCACCCACTGTTTCTCTGAATGCTTATATCTAAAACACTGTACACTTTATGTCCCTTTGATTTTGACCTGTTTAGTGTGTCCAGCACCTAGCATAGGAGTTTCATGAGCAGAGGGATTCAAACACCTAGAATACCACATAGCATTCACTAAGTAAAGTCAGTGTACAAATTTAATGAACATATTCAGAATTTAAAAAAGAAAAAGAAAAGAACTGAGAAGATAAGGAAAAATGACCTTTCTGACTTGTCTAAACTAGAAGTCTTATTTAAATGCTGACATTGCCCTTCAGCATTTGGGTTGTTTGTTGTTTTGTTTTAAGATAGAATCTTACAGTGTAGCCCAGGACAGCCTTGAGTTCACTGTTAATCCTTCTAACTGTCAACAACTGCTGGGATTATAGGCCTGTACCCTGGCTACTTTCTGCAGCACTTTAAAAAGTAGAAATGCAACGATTTATTACAAAAGCAATCAGAATGCTCATTAAAAATATCAAAACAAAGTCTTAGCAGGGTTCAGCAGACAGTAAGCACTTGGGTGTTTCTACCGCTGACTTTATCGCACAGTTCTTAGGATGAACTCTTGAGAGTTCAGTTGCTGACCACAGACATGAATTAAGGGCTAGATAACAAGTCAGCCTCAGAGCTCATTTGCTCAAAGCCTCTTCCAAGATGTTACCCAGATCCTCAAAACGCATTCGGTGACATACGCTTGTATAGAATTTATGAAATTGAGATCTCAGACTGTTCCCATTGTGACTGCTGTCACCAGTCCATGACAGCTCTCCTGTACCCAGTAGTCCTTGTACTGAGTGGTAACGAAGCAGGCACTGGTGTCCTCCAAACCTGGCAGCACAAACTGACCCGTGGGTGACATTATGTTTTGGTTTAGTGCCTTTTATCTATCGGCTTTGAGATTATTTTCAAGGACAATTATTGATAACTGTCCCAGAGCAGAAATATTCAGTCATGTTTCCACTGCCCATGATTGGACCTCAGCCTGCTGGGTCAAGGGTCATTTCACAGTGAAAAAGCCTCCTGCCAAACTGGCCCCAGAAATTGTACACACATAAGGGAGGAGAAGGGCTATTTGAAGAATACAGAGTCAAGCGTCAGTCTGTAAAACCATACCAAACAAATCTCTCAATCAACAGGTGTCTAAATTCATAAGTAGAGGATTCAGTTCCCATCAGTGGTTAGACTCGAAGCAAGCTCTCCCTCTTGAGCACATAGTTGATACTATCAGGACATGCAACAAGAAACACAACTATTCTACAGCAGGGCCGTGGACAGCAGATAGGGCAGCTCGTGAATGTCCAAGTCTTACGTAACGTAAGCATTCACCTAAAAAAGAGGAAGCAATGTAATTCAATGAGAGTATTTGCCTAACATAAAAGAAGCCTTGAGCTCACTCCAACACTGCAGAAACTGGATTTGGGGGAGGGGACATGGCACATGCTTGGAATCCAAGCACTTAGGATGCAGGCAGGAAGATCAGAATCCTCTCTGTAGAGCTGGAGGCCAGCTTGAAGCACATAAGACTTGACATACAGTGGGAAATGGGGGTGGAGAGAGGGCTCCGAGGTTAAGAGCATTTGTTTTCCATGCAGAGGACTGGGGTTTGGTTCCCAGCACCCACAGGAATGCTCACAAGCATTTATCACCCAGTGCCTGGGGAGTGACACAACCTTCTGGCCTTCCTAGGTACCAGGCATATACAAGGTACATATATCTGCAGGGAAAATACTCACAAAATAAAATGTAAAAATTAAAGGATAAGGGAAGGGAGGAAGGAAAAAAGATCCGTAGACTCTGCCAGAGGATTTAGCAGTCTTTCCTCTATCTTTGTAGTCAACAATATGAAATCACTGTGGTATGTAAAGTCAATGAACAGTAACCAAGCTAACATAAGAAACAAATTACTTTACCGGAAGCCCACAAAATCTGTTACTAAAACCTGTTCGTAAACCAAATGCAGACTTTATGTTCAATAGCAAGGCAGAGACTGCCCTGGTGATCCAAGAGAAACACCATCAAGGTTTAGACCAGGGCATTTATTGCTAAGTGCAAGAGATTGCAGCCGGGCTTTGGTCCTTCGTAATCAAAGACTTTTATGAATAATCTGTGTGAGGCCATCAGAGCACACTTGTTTGCAGAGCCTTGCCACTTAATGATGCATTTGTGACATTTGTGCTATCTATCAACATTTTTTTTTAAAAAATGTGACTTTTTTTTTCTATTTCAAACTCATACTTTCGCACTTAATTCTGTGTCCCTATTTTAAAGACCTGGAGGCTCACTGGCTGCATAGCTGTCTCTGGCCATGGAGTAAGAGCCTTTAACTCACGTACCCAGCTGCTGAAGTTGCCGCTGGCAAGAGTATACAATTGGCCAGTTCCCGGAATCTTTCAGCAACCATGGATATCAGCATTTATTCTTCATTTGGGTCTGTCTGAGAGAGAAAAGTGCCCCTATAATCTCTGAGCACTGATGGTGTCACATATTTTCATATATGTATAGGGCACAGTACATTTTGTGGTAGCTAGTCTATTCCAGTTCTCTTGCTGGTCCCCACCAGAGGGGCAGTGCTAATCATGTGACTGGCAAACAAACAAAAGCACAAATAGGTCAAGTCTGACAGAGGAACATCAGGAAATCTAAAATGTTAATCCCAAGAGTGCTAACAACCTGAACACACACGGTCCCTTTGAGAGCAAAGCAGAGACAAGTTAGAGGCTATTCCAGGGACCCATGAGAGACACCAGTGATGTCTAAGCTAAGACGCTCTTACACAAGTAGGGTTACTAATGTGTACATTCCCAATGATGTCACTCATATATGTTTTTAAGATTTATTTATTTACTTTTTGTGTATGGTTACATTGTCGCTGTTTTCAGACACACCAGAAAAGGGCATCAGAACCCATTTCAGATGGTTGTGAGCCACCATGTGGTTGCTGGGAATTGAACTCAGGACCTCTGGAAGAGCAGTCAGTGCTCTTAACCGCTGAGCCATCTCTCCAGCCCCATCACACATATATATCTTCACTTAAATATTTTACCTATCAAAGACTCGTTTATTCAGCTGGAGAGGAAGCTCTTGCTGGGAGAGGAAACATGATGTATTAGCTCTATCTTATATTTCACATCCCCCCTGAAGCCCTCAGCTGAAGTAATTTAAATAGGTAAAAAATTAAATAAAATCTAAATTCCTTATGTTCTCTTTCGACCAACTAATTGGATGGTCTAAATCCATTCAGTCAACAAGAGTTCAACACAGATGGCCAGCAGCAAGTGTGAGGTGTGTGGCCAGCAGCAAGTGTGAGGTGTGTGGCCAGCAGCAAGTGTGAGGTGTGTGGCCAAAAGAACATCCTTCAGTCTGCTCTTGACTGTGGATTTAGGCTCTTGCCCTCTAAGGCTGCCTCACCAACCATTGACAAAGGCACATCTTCGAAGACTCATTTACGCAACCCCCACCTGTCATTCTTTTTTTCTTTTGTCTAGTTCTCAGATCCCTAAAACCTTTAAATATAAAAACACAGCTGCCAAAAAATAAGGAATCTGCTGAACAAACTCGATGTTCTAAAGGAATATAGATTACAGTTAATCCTGGCCCCGAGAGGGCTTTTGAATACATTAATATAACTGGAAAATATAATTTTAGAAACAAAAGTAGTTGTTAATTATGAGAAACATTAAAGCAAAGGTCCCAGAGAAACATTCAGCAATTTTGGCATGAATACTCTTTTTTTATGTGTATGAATATATTTCCAAATCCACCAAAACTGACATCAAGACAAATCTTAAGAATATACATCAATAGCTGTACAAGATTTAAAATTCTTCAGGACAAAAATATCTTTAGAAAATGTATAAATCCTCAATAAACTCTATCATACAGTGGTTTTTATTTTTTAATATAAAAGTTGCAGAAAGGTATAGAGATTATTAAGTATAGAGATTGATAAATTTTCATAGGACGAACATAGTGAAACCATCAGTTCCCAGATCATGAAGTAAACATTATCATAATTTAGAGAGTCCTAGCATGCCTTTGTCCAAATTATGATCTCTGTACACAGAATAATCACATCTAACTTTTAAGACTATAGATTAGCTTTGCCCTGTGTAAAGCTTTGTGTGTGTTTTGTGTGTGTGTTTCCAAGTTAATCTCTAATGTTAAAGTTAGATATATATTATATATATATATATATATATATACATACACACATATACATGTATGTATATATATGTTTATATATGTATATATATGGACAAAGCTAATCTATAGTATAAAAAGTTAAATATTATACATGAATATATATTTGTGTGTTTATGTGTATATGTTTTTGTATATATGTACACACACATACACACATACACACACACACACACACACACACACACATATATATAATGTGTGTGGGTGTTTTGTATATCTGGACATCACAAATGTCTCTGGTGCCTGAGGTGACCAGAAGAGAGCATCAGATCCCCTGGAACTGGAGTTACAGATGAGCGAGTCACCATGTGGGTTCAGGGAACTGATCCCTGGTCCCGTGGAAGAACAGCCAGTGCTCCTAAATGTTGAACCATCCCTCCAGTCCCTGAGCTTTGCAGAGCTAACCTACAGTGTTGAAAGTGACCGTGATATTCTGTGTGTAGAGATCATGATAAGGAAGAAGGCATTCTACGACTCTGAATTCTGATGATGCTTAGTTCACGATCTGGGAATCACAGTGTACATTATCATTGTGTCTGGCTTCTCTTTTATTTTGGTTGTTGTACATGAGAATGATAGTTGGCTCTCCTGAGCTTCACAGTAGAGCAAGCAGTAAACATCCCCTCCATCCCTCCAATGACTTCCACAACTCGGCTCGTCTTCCTGTCAGGTTCTAAAGTTCAAACTTCCAGTATGAACCAAGAAACTGGCTCAGCGAAAGCTAAGACGCTGATGCGAACTTCAGGACTTGTAGAACGACTTGTTGATGAAGATGGAACTGCTATTCAACACACTCAGGAAATGCTAATAAGGATGAACTTTATTATATAACTCACCATTGTGTTTTTTAAAAAAAAACACTGTTTAATCTGGGAACAATTGGAATTACAAATTGTAATATATTCATTATAAAGTATATAAATTATATATCTATCAAAATCAAAGAGTACAGATGCCTTGCCTAGGGTTTTTTCCCTTTGGATGTATGTGTGCATGCATGCTTACGTAAGTGGAGGCACACATGTGTTAGTACATATAGGCACATGAAGCTCATAGATGGACACATATGACTTCCTCAACCACACTTCACCTGTATATATATATATATATGATCTCTTACATGATACCAGAGCACACCAGTTCAGCTTGTCTAGCTAGCCAGCTTATCCTGGGAATGCCCCTTCTCTGCTCCCAAACATTGGGATTGCACTGGTCACCAGGCCTGTCCAAGATTAGCGTGATTGCTGGGGATCCAAACTCAGGGGCTCACATCCGTACAAGGAATGCTTTGCCACTGAGCCATCTCCCTACCTCATGTCATCTAGCTTTAACTGCACCATTGGACCGGACCATGCTCTCTGCCCCTGACTCTCCATCTGTAACTCCGAGCAACGCCTCAAATGGGCCACATGTTTCCTGGAAGAAATGCCACTATAGGTGACAGTGTTTTGTGTGGTAGCTTCAGTGTCCCTCCAGACTTACACAAGCTGGTTTCTACTTTATTCCCTCTCAAACACTAGCCATTACTCGATTATCCCCAAAAAGAGAAGCATTTGCTTCAAAAGCTAAGACAAAGAAGGAGGAGGAGGAAGAGGAGGAAGAGGAGGAGGAGGAGGAGGAGGAGAAGGAGAAGAAGGAAGAAGAAGAGGAGGAGGAGGAGGAGGAGGAAGAGGAGGAGAAGGAGGAGGAAGAAGAGGAGGAGGAGGAGGAAAAGGAGGAGAAAGAGGAGGGGGAGAAGGAGGAGGAAGAGAAGAAGAAACTATAACCCTGGGGGGCAGAGAGAGGATACAAATTATTATTTTTAAAAAATACTGCATTTCCATCAGCTTGGTCATTTTCCTCTGTGCAATGACATTTTCATTTTCTTTGCTTGATCTGACTTCTAACCAAGTTCATTCTTAAATTACAGGCAGCTAAGCCTTTGAAAATTTTATCTGCTGCTTTCAGGATCCACAGAAACAAATGGGAGAGTTGTGGACCATGACACAGCCCAGGCTGGAGACTGTAGAAGTTAAGGAAGACTGGGCTGTCTGCCCTCAGCAACATCCTGGCTCTCTGAGCTTTCCATTGTCTGGACTTCTCTCCAGGTTTTGTGATGGACTGAGCCCACTGAAACGTTTTGTGTGAGTCCTCCCAAGGAATCAAATGAAAATGCAGGGCTTGGCCCTAGTACAATAGCAAATCCTGAACACTTTGACTCCATAGCTCCATCTAAGGCTTCACAACCCACACACCCCAGAACTCCCACTGACAGCAACAAAACCAAACCAAAAGAGCCACCTGTTGTCTCCCAGGAGCTGCTACCTCAAGGTAACTGGGAAATCACCTTTGACTGGAATTCCCTAACACTCAGGAGTGTAAGCATCTCAGCAGCCAGGTCAGCTACACTACCCACTAGTCACGCTTCTCAAAGCCCTTCAGCCCCTGTCCACACACACCCATCAAAGCATCTACTAGCTCCTCCTGGAGCCTTAAGCCTCAGGATGAAGAGACAGCCATTAAATGGTGAATTGTTTCTCTACAAAGGAAAAAAAGAGATATGCAACCATATAAATAATATGAATGTGGCCTTATCTCAAAACAGAGTCTTCACAGTAATTAAATTAAGATGAAGGAAGGCATCAGCGTGTGCCCTAATCCAATATGGCTGCCGTCCTTGTGAGGTGAAGATGCTGTGGGGAATTTTAAAGAGAAGAATGGCACCAGGTAACTGAAGAAGAAATGGGGATGCTGGTAACCGAGGAGACAGAGTGTGAGCATCACCAGAAGCCAGAGAGCAGCACAGATGATGCTAGCCATAGTCTCGGAGGGAAGACAAACCTGCCACCACACTGACCTGGGACTTCTGCCTTAGGCATTGTGAATCAAGAGCTTCCCACTGTTGAGCACACAGGTTTTTTTCCTGCTGTGCTGTGGCAGCCCAGGGGACCAGGTGTGCACTGCGCTAACTGTATAGAGAGTAGGGAAGTACTCTGGCTTCCTCGAAACCCTTTCTTTCACAAGACTCCAGACTGCAGGATCAGAAGAGGAGGCTAATCTGGTACAGTTCACTGAATTTGTTCGGTTCTCCATTATCTGAGAAAAGACAAAGTGCTGTGAGCAATTAATCAATTTGCCTTTGAAAAAGCATTCTGTTCTTCTCTCCCATCCAAATAGAAGAGACTAGCATCTTGGGAATTCATCACACTTCAGACGACTGTAAGAGCTAAAATATACTGAGTGTTTACTATGTGCCAGGCTCCTCTCCGAGGAGCCGTACATATTACCTCATTTCTTTCTTACGGCTGTGAAATTAGCATCCTTGTAAATTCGGAAACAAAACAAGAGGATGCCTGCTCGCCCAAAGATAACAGCAGAGTCTCAGACAGAGTCGGTTTCTTCACAACCGTGGAGTAACTGTGAGAAAGCCACCCTGGAGAAAGTCTGGCTCTCTAACTTGCCCTGTTTCTACTTGGGAGCTTTCTGTTTTGACCCAGTCTTCCATTTTTTGGCCCTGTCCAGATTATCGTGTGAGGCTCTAGAGGACTCACATTCAGCAGGGCTGAGTCCTACCTGCAAATGTGCTATTTCTTGTTTGTCCTAAGGCAAGGGGATTAAGCATTTTGGTTTAAAGGGCCTTGTATTGAATGACAGCAACCAACACTGTCAACCAAGCCCTGAGCAGAGGCACTGTAGGCAAACTTTGCTTTCAAATGCTTAATTGCCTAATCTGTATTCAGGAGCAGGCTTTGCTCTAGAGTGACCTTTTTTTGATTTACAAGCTTGAAGTGGTCCCTTCCTCTCTAATCCCCCCTAACATTCAGTGTTTTTGAAGATACTTATGGGAAACTAACCCCATTTGAATCTCCACTGCTCAAGGCTCACTTTGACATCCACTTACATGTCCCCAATAGAAACTTCCTTGGTGCCTTGTCCAAGCAGACTTTCAAACCAAATGTGTTGAATGAAGACTGGAAAGATATATAATGACCATTCTACTAAGCTTAAATATTAAGCACAAGTTCTGCTTGAGCAATAATTTGAACTGTAAAGACAGAATATTCAACCTACTCAAAGGTACATGAAGGAATTTCATTTAAAAATGTCAATTCTTATCTATCACAAGAACAGTAATTTAGACTTAAGGTATAAATGAAAAAAATGTAAATCACTGCTTTGTAATAAGGTCTCAACATATCTTTATATAGCCCAAAGGCAGATCTAAAATATAAAGCCTCCACTTAAAAAAGAAAATCGATTTTCAAAGTCAAAGGAATCTCAGTGTTGCGTTAGCGTAGATAGTCTAACAACAGAGTTCTAGATCACTTTCCTGTGCATGGCTCCTTGACATTTGCCCAGATAGTTGTGGAAATGGTCTTTTCAAAATGGTGGTAATTCAGTTTTTTAAAAAAGTCAATCATCTAGAAGTTAGGTTTCAACAATGTCTCAGTAGTTGTACGTCAGGGCTCTATCATGCTGTGTTAAGAAAAATAATTGCTGGTTTTGAGGGGTAGCCTGGAGTCTAGTTTTAGCTCTACTGTAATAGAAGAGTTACAGGTGACAGAGTCCACAACACATGCTTCTTCGTTTTCTCATTTAAATTAGACAATAACTTTATGACATTGTTGGGAGAACAGACGGTCAAACACATGAGGTAACTTATTGACTAGATGGCACATGTAGAGTTCAACTCGGGTTTCCATCCTCCCTGCACCTGTACTTTGCATCCACTCTGTGACGGCAACGGCTAACTGCATACAGATCATCGGGTCCTTCTGGAATTTGTGAGGTAGTAGCATATATGCAGAAAGTATTGCTCTTCCTTGATTGATATACTAGAAAACCTGTATGATAGTTCATAGACATCCTAATTTCTACATGCTCATGGCATATATAGCCACTCCTACTGAACATAGGCTAGACCACTGCCATGCATAAAAGCAGAATCCTGGAACAGAATTACTCTTGAATAAAACTAAAAACAAAATGAAATAAAACGCAAGCATAGCACCATGGCTCACACCTCTAATGTCAGTACTTGCAAGGCTGAGACAGGAGACTCACTATAAGCCTGAGGCCAGCCTAGACCACAGAGTGAGACCTTGTGTCATCCAAGCCCTCTACAACAATAGACAATACCAGCGACAAAAATAGAAGATTGTATTCACCATATTCCCTGCCTTCTCTAACTCTTGCTCATTTTAAAACAAGCTAAGTATGATGGGTTAGGGTTAGGGTTAGGGTTAGGGTTAGGGTTAGGGTTAGGGTTAGGGTTAGGCATGCTCCATGGAGAGGCGTCATGAGAAGGAACAGGAGAACTCTAGTCAACAGCCTTTTAACAACAAAAGCCAACATTGTAAACCCAACCAGTTCTGAACCCAAACTATTTGAGAGAGTGTGGTCCTCTCCAGTTTTCAAATGAAATTTCAGTCCCTTGCTTGTCTTACTTGGGTCACCCTTGATGAGAAGCCTGAGGACAGAGACACAGGCAAAGCTGACACTGAGTTACTGGCACACAGGTAGAGCATTTTTTTACACAGCAGAAGATAGCTAACTCTTTGAAGTCAGTAGATGTCATGTGACTTTCTGGTGACCAGAATTCCAATTTTGTGACTGGAAGTCACAAAGTCCTCTTGATTTTAAAGGGATTAAAATGCATCTTTTCTTAGTGGCTGCTTCTCCTCCCTTGTCTTCTCTTCTCTCCTGAAATGCAGAAGCCATTCCTGAAGGGGCAGCTGACCCAGCCCTGAGCCCTATATGTAGCCATGGGTCTGCCTGCCACCAGAACACCAATCACCTTCCTCCTGATTCCTCATTGCAGAAGACACAGAAACCTTTGTTCCTGTTCTTAGAGCCAAACACGACTTAAGTTAGCCCTTGTCCAGGGCTTGTGTTTGAAGCTTCAGTTTTCTCTATAAAGTAAAAGGTACCTAAGAGCTTCCTACCCATACAATGATGTAAAGCTTCTTATCTTCTAAAATTGATACCCAAAACACAAACATAAAGCACTCTTGTTACCCCCCCTTTTTTTAAGAATTCAAAGCTCTCTGACTTGCAATGACAAGAAGTATATGATTACTAACCGTGAAAGGACCTTCACCGAGTTTTTAATAAGCAAATCCCTAATGAGAAAGACAAATGCCTTATGTTTCATCACAAAGGTAGAATCTCAATCTAAAATTATATATGGAAATATGTGTCGTTTATTTCAATATGTGGAGAGAGCAATGAAACTATAAAGAAGCACGGAGCTGCTGAGAAGACTATGGGGTCCTCAGAGAGGAGAGAAAGGAGGGTAATGAATAGAGCAGCCACAGAAGCAGAAGGAGACTTCCTGGAGGAAAGAAGGGAACCAGCCTGGGGATGGGAGAGGGCCTTGGGGAAGAACCAATAGAGACAAAGTACAATGACACGTATGTGTGGAAACGTCATAAAGAAACCCATTACTTTGTCTACTAAATGAAAAAATTAATTTAAAAAATAAGGTTTATGAGGGTTGGAGATATTCCTCAGTTAGTAAAGCATTTGCCACATAATCAGGAGAACTTGAGTTTAACCCCCAGAACACACACACACAAAGCTACACATGATGGCCCGCACTTGAAATCCCACTGCTAGAGAGACAAAAACACGCACAACCTTGGTGATTATTGGCTAGCGAGTCTAGACTAACAGGCAAGCCACAGGCCAGTACAAAGCCCTGTCTCAGAAAACAATAAAGAGAAGAAAGAAACGAGGTTGTACGCAGATGAACAGGCATATGCATATACACGTACACAGACAAAAGTAAGGTACGTCATTTGCAAGAAACTATAACTCAGCTATTTAAAAAAAAGTTTATGTTATGCTATTTGCTAATTTAAATGAGTTGTATATGTTTTCAAGACAATTCACAAAATATAATCCCACTCAAAGAGCAAGATAAATGCAATAGTCATATTTCATCAGCTGGTGGTATCTTTATAACCTATAGCAGTGGTTCTCAACTGTCCTAATGCTGTAACCATTTAATACAGTTCCTCATGTTGTGGTGACCCCCAACCATAAAATTATTTTCATTGCTACTTCATAACTGTAATTTTGCTACAGTTATCCATTGTAATGTGAATATCTGTATTTTCCAGTGGTTTTAGGTGACAGCTGTGAAAGGGTAGTTCAACCCCCCATCCCCAAAAGGGATCACAATGGACAAACTGGAGAACCACTGATCCACATGGTACTGTGCAAGCCCCTGGGAGCTACCATTTAGCATGTACTTAAAATCTTCCCCAGAAAGAATTTGAGCATCTGTTTTGCACAACATATACTTTCTAATCAGACTCCTAGCAGGAAGCACCTCTCCCCACCAGGGAGATTTAAAGCCTGCCTGCCTTCTATCTTTGCAACATGCAGAAGACAGCAATTACAGCAAAGACAACACCGACGACGATGTTCCGGTTAGAGATATATTACGTGACCACAGCAAACAATTTACAAAAAAAAAAGAAAGAAAGAAAGAAAGAAAACCTTAAGAAAGAAAGCCATACTTAGAAATGCGTGGATAAATTAAGCCTCTGCTCTCTACTTAAAAGCTGAAACTCAGAAGCAAAGAGGAAGCTGTATTTAT
Organism: Grammomys surdaster; assembly: GCF_004785775.1. Taxonomy (NCBI): domain Eukaryota; kingdom Metazoa; phylum Chordata; class Mammalia; order Rodentia; family Muridae; genus Grammomys; species Grammomys surdaster. The sequence continues at coordinate 9,221,871 of NW_021621071.1, read as the reverse complement.
AAAGAGCCTACAATGAAACACGCATCCTCAAAACTGCAAGCTCCAGGAGAACCAAGTGTGAGGCATAATGATCTCCATGTCGCTGCAAGCAAATGACTGCCATCAGAGCACATCCCTGAGGTAACCCTGAGAACACGGTGAAAATACACTGCATGGCTTGGTTACTACAGCATGATTCGTCGTTTATAGAACACACAGAAACCTGAAATAATCATTATTGGGGTTGGGTTCTTTTACCCATGACAAATCCTTGAAGCCTATCCATAAAGCATCAGGATTATGTGCTACTGCTAACAATATCCATCATCCATTCCTTGTTTGGTTTGTTCCACATATTGTTCTAAGATTTTTACATGTTTCCATGTACTAAATCACTTGATCTTCAAAACTCTAAGTTAAGGGTATTAGTACTATACCCATTCTTTGGATGATGACACTAAGTAACTTGTTCACCAACTAACATGTGACAGAAGTATATAGATACTCTCATTCTTAACCACCCCACTAAATGTTCATCTGGAAACTAGCATCCAACAAGTGGGGCCTCATGGTCTTTATTTAGTTATGAGACTCAGTCCAGATCTCGTTCTTTAGTGTGGACAAACTAAATATGTAGTTCCTCTTTAAAGCATGATTCAGGAGGCAGATTAATATCAAAAATATGCTAGCAACTTCCTCTCCTTATCTTCTGCTATGAAATAAATGACCCCAAACTCAAAGAATTAAAAGGACAACTCTTTTGTTTGGCCCAGGAGCCCTCAATCTGAACAGAACTGTTCTCTGGCTCATATAATGTCAGCTGAAATAGCTGAGAAGCTGGGGGTGGGTTCACTCTAGACCTGAAGGCTATCAGTATCTCAGCATCTCATGAGTTAATGCTAGCTCTCAGGTAGGACCTTGTTTGGGCAATAAGACTGTCTACCTATATTCTTTCTCACAGCTAGTTGGATGATTTCCAAGGGCAAACACCCCAAGAGAATAAGGAAGAAGGAAGGACATGACAATTGTGTGATGTGGCTTCAGAACTAAAACCTATCACTTTCAATTCTTGGTCAGGCAACCTAGATTCAAAGGGGAAAGACATCAAATACATCCTTGAGGAAAAGGGTGTCTGTGCTATATTATAAAGAATGTGTGTTATAATATGCAATCTACTGAAGCAGCCTATTCTGGAAAATATGACATCACATGAAGACAATGAGAACATTCCAACATCTAAGAATAATGGATCCAACATAACAAATAACAAAATTAGATACTGTCAACATTATCCTTCTATAATTAACTATCTTGTGAGTTATTTTAAGAATAAAATATGCACTACATAAATGTCTTCTATTACAGGCTTCAAAGACATTTTGATTTATAATGTCATTGTATCTAATTCAATTTCAACCTCCTAGGAATCCAATGTGAGGCCAAATCACCTTTCTAATGGGAATAGTTAGGGAAATAAGGGCTGAGATTGTTAAAGATTAGATTTTTTCCATCCTCACGTTAAAGGAGAAAAATGAGCACTGCCATCCGGGCTTTCAAAGATAAAATGTCATGTTCAGCAACACCTACTACCTCCGAGACATTTCATCTCGCCCTACAAAAGCACTGTAAATCAAAATCTTGTTTCCCTTCGCCAAGATGTCACGTCATTCGTAGATCCTTTGCTGAGGACCCTAGAAAAGAAGTCCATCACGGTAACTCCTGTGCATCCAGTCAATAGTCAGCAACAGCCATTGATTTCCTTCTGATGACAAACACTCAGCATCCCCCATGTCTACATTCCAGGGTGGTCTTTGTAAATGGGCTGCATGCTTTGTTCTACCATGGTGAGGCTCTCCTGGAGACCCTACTCCCAGCTGCAATGCCCTTTCCCTAACTGACCTGATCTGAAGATGTTACTTAACCCAAACCCTGGTTTCTACCCTCCATCTTAATTTATACCGAAAGTTCCAGCAATTGTTACAGTGGTTCTGCCAAAAATCTTGTGTGAAAGTTATCTGAAGACATTCGAAATTACAAATGGGAACTCCATGAAAAGCCACCTAGAAGAAAGAAGACTGAAGGCCACTTGGTGTCTGCTGGGCAAACAACGAACTCCATGGGCTGACAGCGGCCATGTTGGCTTAAAAAAAAATAACATAGGTCAGAGAAGGTGAAACAGGTAAGAATAGAGTTGAGTGTCTGAGTATTTCCAGACGAGAGTGGGAAGTAAGAAGGAAGAAATCAGTGGATCAAAGGAACAGGTGAGAAGAAAAGAGAGAGCGATAATTTAAATCCTCCCCCAGGAGAATGAAGACACTTCGCAGACAAAAGTTACTGTTCTTTCCAGTAGCTCTAACTTTAGAAGAGTTTGTGTCTGTAAGTCACTCAGTTAATAATCCCTGAGTGGAGAATGAATGATAGTGGTACATGGGGCAATCTTCAAGACACAGAAACACTAAAGGCCCAGCTTCTCTCCCACTTCCAGTAGGCTCTTCTCCAGACCTCCATCTTGCTGTCAATGTACTCTTTCTCCTGCATACAAGTCTCAGCCACAGTAGAGCAGCAACTACCTTCCCCATATCCAGGTTCACATGCGGGGCTGGGTCTCCTTAACACTTGAGAAGGAACACAGATAGAGATGCCTGAAAGAAAGATCTACCCATACCAACATGATCACATACCTATGCAGTCCCTCCCCTTATGGAAAAGGGGATTACCTTCACCCCGAACTGTATAACAGCTTGTGGGACTGATGCCTCACTAACAGCATCCGAAGTCTCGAGTCATAGCCTACGAATAGAGCTGTTTCACTCTGCCTCATGGGCCCACTGAAGATCAACATGGCCAATGCCTGTCCTTCATGTGAAGACATTTTCTGTTTGTTTGTTTGTTTGTTTCCTTTGAGAAAACATTTCTTGGAAACCCTTCTTCTCCCCGCACCTCCCACCCACCACCTTGTTTTGAATACCCACTCAGTAGCACTGGTGGACATGCCTTGGGAAAGCCATAAGATGAACTTCCTCTATGCTGTCATCAGCCTAGGCTAAGTTCTAGCTTCACCTCGCTCATTAACTTGCTTTCTTTGGTCCAGTAATTTCACCCCACCCCACAGAGCTTCTGTCTCCTCACTTATAAAACTAGAGGTTAGTAGTAGAAAAATCTACCCGCCTCTTCCAATCACAAATTCTTCAAATCAATGAGTAATTAAGAAAAACTCCAAACAATAATCTTTCTCGATGGTGCAACGCAATGCAGAAAGTCTATTTTTCTTGTAACCTAAATGGGTTGCTTACTTCTTCAACCAATAAATAAGCCAATATTTGCAAGCACTCACTACGTACAAAGGGCTGGGTCACTTCTCTGATGTTTCCAAATTTGTATTTTAGAATATCTGTTTGAGTTTTGATCAAGGTTTTGGGAATTTTAGATTATTGGTCCAGACATTGATAGAATATATAATTTGACTTATCCAATTACTCATGAGATCAACAGATGAGAAGCTAAATGCTTCTGGATAGACTCTCGAGAAGGAAAGGCTGACTTCCTGGCCTTTCCACAGAAGGTTCTACGTTCATGAGACTGGCTACCATGGCTAACTTTGTGAACTTAATATAACAGAGATCAAAGTGGCGATCATAGCTACACATCTTCCGAGAAACTAAGCGCCATCCTCACTACCATGTATACACGCTGGCTATGGACCAGCCCAAAGTGCCATCTTGACAACCAATCCCTAAGAAAGACATTATTTGTCCCATACAAATTATAAGATTACAAGATTATAAGGACATAGGAGATAGTGGGAATCATTAACTTTTCATCTCCAAACTGTCATTACCAGACGGCATGAGCAATTTCCAAGCAGAAATCTAACATTTCTGTTTCTGAGTGAATCTGACGCTCTGTGGAAATCTGCTACGACCTCAGGGTTAGAGCATGCGTTCACTGGAAATTCTTCTTGGTTCTTCCTCAAAGTAGACAGCTGCAGTACAGTCCAGGAAGACTTTACTGAACGAATGCAATGAGGTTTCAGAAGCCTCAAATCTGAAAGTTGTCACAGTGAAAATCACAGTGTCCTTTGGAGGGAGACATGCCTGTGCACATCTTCTTCCCCAAGCAGTTAAAGGGGCATCTGCTCTGTTTGCCTCCAGGATTTGGAGCAAGACCCATCTGTTTGTGCACTTATACAAGTGGCCTGATGACAAAATTATCTTCAGTTCCTCAGATGAATACATCCAAATAGGCTATTAATCACCATTAAACGGAAAACCTTTATCTCATTCTTAGAGGCTATTTCTAAAGCCAAATATGGTCAGATTAATTTACAACATTCCAACGTTAAGCTCCTAAAATGGCTTTGGAAGCCCAGTAAACACTGTCACTCTGTGAGGGAGAGACTAATGGGTGATATTAGTCGTTAGTGGGAAATGGAATCCCTGGCTCAAACACAATCAGGCCGGCAAGCACCAAGACCTTTAATGGAATCTGAGTTACAACTGAAGGAATGAATGTGATTGGCTCTGTGGACTGCTTCAGAGACGGAGGCAGGGAAGAAAGGCGTAAGTGATTTAAAAGCAAACATAAAGTCTAAGGGGGAAAACAAAGTGCATTTGCACCATTGTATTTTTTTTTTAAGGTTGCACAGGGTGCAGATAAATAATATTGCTAGCTTTAGGGTCCCCCACAGTATTTGTTTGACTAGCACCATATTAAATATAACTCTTTAATAGGCAAGGTCAGAATAACAAGAATAAATGTAATAACTGTCTAAAATGCTTAAAAGTCATAAACCCAGGGAAGTTGGGAATTTTTGTTAATGTTGTTATTACAGCTGAAAGAAGGAGTCAACGTTGTTTGGGGGAGAAAAACGTTCTGACTACGTTGGGGGCCTAAGTCAGGTTTGCAGAACACAGATGTAATTCATATAAAACTAATGTTAACAACAACATCAAAAAAAAAAATCATCTCCAAGCTGATAGTGTAGCTGGGTATAATATTTAATTACTAGCCCTAATAAAGGAAAAGAAAGAAACTGAGCTCACTTGCCACTTAGAAAGAAAGGAATGAAAAGAGAAGCTCCTACTACTAAGAAGTGTTTGTTCTGCAGACCAGGCATTTACTAGGTGCTTTACAGCCACGCAGATCTTTAGCACTCATGACCACCTGCAGATGGACATAGTCCCACTCTGTGTGATCCCTACCATAACCCAGGGAAACTGTGTGCTCGTTCAATCAAGATCACCCACTACCGTGAGCAGGCAGAGAGTGAAAAATCACTACATCTGCCTTTTCTACTACACACGTGTCTAAATATAACATCAAACAGCCCTCGAGACAGGATCCCTAAAAGACAAACTATCCTAATGGGTAATCAGATTTTAACGTCAGATATGTAGCCACGACAAACGGTCTCTAATGGAAATGATCCATTAGTGACAATTAGAGACGTGACCTTTCTGCAAATGAGAAAGAATGCACTGTCACACACGGTGGGGATAGAGGAAATATTTCTCCCACAGAGCTGAGTGCTTATACAATCAAGTGGTCATATATAATAATCTGAAGGGTAAAAGTAAAATAAAAACGATTCATAAAAAAAGATTATTTATAAAGAAGTTATGCCACCAAGTAATCATCGCTTCTAAGCAAAAGAGCACAGGAAAATAAGCTGGACAAGCCAATTTTTTTCAACAATGGGAAGGTTCGTGATTCACAAATTCACATTGTGAAACCCAAATAGTTTATTAATAACATTGTTGGAATAAAGCCCGATCGATCTTTAATGGTGACCTAATACAGTACAGAAAAATTCACCCCACCCCAAAATACATACTTAGTGATATAAGCATATTTTAATCAATAGTAACTGTGTCAATGAGAACCCTATTATTTGTCAAATGGAACAATTCCTGAGCTCTCCAGGGTGCACTGAACCAGAGACCATCTCAATTTGAATCCCGGTTTACAACACTAATGGGAGACGTTGGCCTCAATTACAGCAGCTTCATGAAAGAGAACATGCTTTGACGTATCCACACACCACTCGAAACAGACTATAAAGGACAGAAATTTCAAGAAACTTGAAATGCTTCTGTCTTCAAATTTACATGTGTAAAGATACGGCCATAGTCTGCATCCATTGGATCTTAAATTCTGTCCTCTTGAAGGACAACCAGAGGTGATGTGGACAACCAGGGACATGTGCAGGAATATGCAGCATGATTCTCATTCATTGGAATCTGTGGATTTCTTCTGAATCTGTGAACGTCTTCTATGGGTGCCTGGGAACCAGTACGGGGTTTAAGACAATTCAGTACAAGAACATGTGTAGTCAGGCTGTGTTTGACACCCACACCTTAGACATGTGAGACCCAGATTCTAGGACAATAATATTAAGGCTTACTAAAAAATTTTAATCTTTTGTTTCCTGTACATACATGTTTGTGTGGTACGCATGTGTATTTCTGTGCATGCGCACATATGTGTGCATATGTCTGCCTCAGTTTGACAGGCTGGGACTTCCTCAAACATTCACCACTGATTTATTGAGACACAGTCTCTTCCCGAGCCTGGAGGTCAGCAATTTGGCTAGTCTGGGTCACCAGCTTGCCCCAGGGATCCCTTTCCCAGAGTGCTAGAAATACAGTGGGTAGAAAAGGCCATGTGTGCCAGGCTTTTACCTGAGGTCTATGAGTTCAAACTCCAGTCCTGACAATTACATAGCATGCACTTTATCTACTGAGCCATCTCCCCAGTTCCTGGCCTTGTTTTTAATATACTCTAATTCCTTTGCGTTTAGACAGGCAGCTATTCTGAGCACAACGAAACAGGCAGTCTGCTCCTTCACAGCTCTGAAGACGCCAAGTACAGATTAAGCCTCTTGGTAAATCTGCTCTTAGTCAACAAAAATTTAAGACCAGGCATTTGTTATAAACCAAAACCTAACGCACAGGCTTGCCAGCACAGCAAGCAGGGTACAGCCTTCTCAAGTGAGTCTGGATCAGTCCTAGGCTAGACCCCAGAGTAAGTCATCAAACAAGCCTAAGTATTACGTGAAGGAAACAGGGGATGTACAAAGTCTGTTTTATGAGAAGAATGAAATAAAACTCGAAATCAGTAGCAAAAAGAAATCTTAAAGTTTTACAATTATGGAGAAATTTAAAGAATATATTTCCAAATAACACCAGATTAATGGCTATAAATGAATATCCTTTTAAATAATATATGTTGTTATATAACTATTACATGTTAATAATATATTATTAATGTATAATATATAACAATTATATATAATATAATTACATTATGTATAAATAGATATATAATTTATATATTTGTATATGTATACATTTTATATCTATATTATAATTATATATCTATATTTAATATTTATATAATATATAGTATATTACATATCTATATTATACAGCTATATGGAATGTTATATTACATATCTATTATATATTGATAATATTATATATAAAATAATGAATAATATAGTAATAAAAGGATAAAATGAAAGGAATAAAGGAATCACAAGAATACCAGTAATTACTAAAATACACAAAAATGAAATAAAACACAATTTAATGAGATGCAGCAAAACTAGTACTTACAGAGAAGCCTCTACCGAGTCACGTCTATCTCAAGGAAACACCGAGGCAATGAGCTACTCTCTCAAAAGACACTGAGGAAGGAAAAGTAAAGCAAATCTGAAGGGAAGTGATAAATATTAGAACAGAAAGAAACGGGAGAAAAGAATCAAGAAAATTAGATGTTTGAAAATGTGTACAAAATGTATAAATTTTTAATGGTTGATCAACAAGGTACATAAAAGAAGAATCAAGTTACTCAGCTCACCTCTGAATGAGGAGATACTACAATTAGCTGGATGAAAATGAACAGGATTATAAAAGAATTCTATAGCTCGACCTCTTGGTTTGATAAGCCTGGTTCCTTACACAGTTCAGGTCCACCCGCCAACAGTGGGCTTGGCTGCCCCACACCGGTCATTAATCAAGAAAGTGAACCCACGGACACATCCACAGGTCCATGTGACGGAAACAATTCCTCAGCCAACAAACACGTTCTAAAAACATGCTTTGTAAAAGATTATATATACAATCAAATAGGATTGATCCCAGGAATGCAAGGTTTACTCAATATCTGAAAGTCAGTGAATCTACCATACCTTATCAATTCCTCAATGCCTAGGTGACTCTAGCTTGTGACGCACTGACAGTAAGTAACAGGTAGAGATACAAACATCAAAATCAGTTTAATAAGGGATCGGAAACCTGGACGGAACCCCCAAACTGGGAAATCAGATTAGTAACATTAGAGAAAGTTAGTGCAAATGCATCGCAAAAATGACTCAAAGACAGGTCACTCAGGAGCTCACTCTCTGAGGCCGGGATGGAGATAATACGAAACTCACGCAACTAAAGTATCAGGAATGAAAAGGAATCTATAGACTGATATCTCTTAAGAATATACCAGCAAAAATCTTCAACGGAACACTGACAAGCATGTTCTAAAAACATAATTTTTAAAAGATCATAAAGTCAATTCAGTATCTGAAAGTCAATGAGTCTAACATATCATATCAACAGAACAACGGACTAAACCACATAGTAATCAATAGAAACGGAAAGCTTAACAATAGGAACCATCTTTCACGGTTTATCAAATTCATTGAAGTTGGAATACAAAAATTCTCAACCAAAAAGAAAAAGAAATAAACAAAGAAAAGAAAACAACAGATCTCAGGAAAAACTGTAACTAGTCACGCATGATGGTGAAACTTGCATTCTTTCTCTGAGGGATGAGGAAGAAGCAAGACAATGGTGTCCACTCTCACACACTCCATCCACCACTGTCTTTTTTTTTTTTTTTTAGAAAATATTCAAATAAATGAATGAGCTCGACTAAGTGACAATGTACAAGATAAATACCCAGAAATCAAGTTATATCCATATTTTATTAAATATAATTCAATTCATAATATCTTTGAAAAAGGAAAATTACCTAGCAATAATTTTAATAAAAGATACACTGAACTGATAGTTGAGTACTACAAAACCTTGCTTCAATGAAACAAGACCTACGTAAGTGGAAAGGTATACCATATTCATAAGTCAGACGGTTTAAAGTCATTACAACTGCAACAATTCCAAAATCAACAGTGTCCACACACCCCACATCAAAATCTCAGTCCTCTTTTAAGTTGTTCTTAAAATTTACTCTGAAATTCAAGTGACTCAGAATGGTCTTTTTTTTCTTTTTTTCCTTTTTAATAACTCAACAAGCTTAGAGGAATACAACTTTTATTACAAAATTGAAGACACAGTTACAATAACCAAGTCAATATGGTTCTGACTGAAGTCCTAAGCATAGAGGTTAATGAGATAGAGTAGATACTCCAGAAATAGAACCCTCGCCTAGCAGGAAAATGCAAATATCACCTAGACAATTGATACTTTATGTATTGGGGACTTGTGTTTAAATAAAGAACTATTGTAACTCTGTAATAGAACGGCAAATAAGATTTAAAATAGGCAAATGATTTGAGTAGGAGTTCTCCCACAGAAAATTCACAAGCGCTCAGTAAGCCACAAAGAGATGCTCGCTCGACATCACCTGCTGTCCAGACAATGGCTAGCAAGGCTGCTACGAGGTAGTAACTGGTCTCTACAAAAACAACAGATAACAAGGCAGCTTATATGCGTGAGATCTACAGAGATGTGAGTATAGAAGACAGTACTGCTGGCTTTGTGTAACATTTTGGTACTTGTTCAAATCAGTAACCACAGACTCACTATGAGATGTAGCAATTTCACTCCTATACGACATCCAAAAGACAAGAAATGGCCAAGCGAAAAAAACAACAACAACAACAATAACAACAACAACAAAAAACCATAAATGCTCATCCTGGCATTATTCATAATGGCAAGGAGTGGAAGCAACCCAAGTGTCCATCGACTGAATAATGGATAAATACAGTGTGGCATGACCACATCATGGGATATCTTTGCCAATCAAAAAATAAAGAGTTGATACAGTTAACCATGGAAATAAACCTAAAAACATGCTAAGTGAAAAAAATTCAAGTCACAAGTGACAACATATCTGTCAAATGCATGTATGTAAAATGGATCTAGCAGGCAAAGACATAAATATAGTTGATTAGCAGTTTCCAAGGCTAACATATGGTTGGGGTTTTATTGATATTTCTATTGATGAAGCAATAAAAATGTTCTTCAAAAATGAGTTGGGTTGATCAGTTCAGAATTCTGAATATACCAAAAAAAAATCACTGCATAGAACATTTTGAATGAGTGCATTTAAGTAATATATTTCACTTAAACAAAGTGTGAGATATGAGCGTTATACTTCAATAAAGTTGTTAGAAATGTGGATCAAAGAAACAAACATTTTAGAGGAAAACCAAGGAAGGGCGTGTGAGGCACTGGAATCTGGCAGGCAGCTCTTTTGAGTCACCCCTACATCAGCACAGCCTTCACCTCACCAGTACGTCCATTGTTACAGAAACAAATACAGGAGCCAAGCACAACTCAGTACCCACTCTTCCCTAACAACAGAGAATAGAAAGGGCACAGAACTGGTATCCAGCAGGTAGAGACTGACTCATTTGAAAAGACAGCAAATAGACAGTAGGCTTTCACCAAGTAACACCCGCACACCTCGTTTCCCTTTTCCTGACAGCACTTAAGAAACAGAAGAGAAACTTTACCGACGAAAGAGCTCCTGCCTCCCAACCCCCGACCCCCATTCCAAACCTGAGATAAAGGTTTTCTTACCTCTCCAGCAGGATCCACTGAAGTCTGATGTAGCAGGAAGAAGGCGGGTACAGCAATAACCTGTCACATCTCAGGAATCATGACAATGCTTCACCTCCCTGCTTCCCATGGAAGACCTAAGATGAGGCACCTGGCGATCCCTGGACAGAAGTACAGTCATGGAAAAGAGTGACCCCCTTAATAGTCAACACTTGACCTAGGGAACTACCCATTGAGAAGAATTTCAAAAATGAATTCTCAAGCAAAAGGACCATTTCCCTAGAGTTCAAAACCAATCCTCTCCTTGGCTTGTTTGACAACAAGCCATGAGCTACTGCGACATCCGGATCTCAGTTGTACCTGCCAATACTCAGGAACATATTATCTCCACCAAACGAGAGGGAGCAGAAGAGAAAAGGACTGTGAGATAAAAAGCCAAGGCGGGAGAGAAAGGAAACTCTGCAGCAGACAGAGCAACAGGAAACATTGTTTCACCACAGAAAAGGAGAAGGAAAATGTGAAAAAGATGCTCAGAAGTAGACGGAAAACCTGGAAAAGGCTAAGCCTGAACACAAACGCTGGTTGTTGGAATGCTGGTCAGTGGTCCTGCCTAGAGTCACAGCCATCCTCAAAGAAGAATCAGCGGCATGAGGCAAGCGCAGGAGGGAAAGAGAGGGTCACCATGTACAGCACATTGCAACCTCGGAGTAAGTAGTTCTTTGAGATGTGTAGGTATTTTCCAAAGACGGCAATTGGCAGTCTCTGGGATCGAGCTACAAACCCACAGCATGACTTCTAAACACTTGTTTTTGTCAATCACAGAATTTCCAAAAGAAAGCTATTCTAGTAGAAACCTCCACAAACCCGAGAAAAGTCTAGTGACTGTCGAGTGCTGAACAAGACCATTTAAAAACCAAATCCCAGGAACCCGGGTTTCTGGGTGGGGAGGAAATGGGGAAAGGGGATAACATCTGAAATGTAAATAAAATATCCAATAGAAAATAATTTAAAAAACCAAATCCCATAGCCGTTTTCACAATTTGTAAATTTCAGATTTCTTAAAAAACAGAAGAATTCGGTTTGGATTCTTCTTCTGCAGTTACAAATGTTGCAAGGCAATAGGGCAGTGACAACGACTGTGTTGTACAAAACAATAGCTAGCAGCCATATGTGGTGCTTTAAACAAAGAAAAGCCAAGTCACAGAAAACTTTCAGTTTCTCAGAGGCACTAGCTACTGTTCAAGAGATTAAAAACCATAAATGGCCATTGGCTTTTGTGCTGGACATAGAATACATGTCCTCTGGAAGGTTCTGCTGAAAAGGCTAAAGTGTGAAGTCTTTCTTAGAAATAATTTGTTTTGGGGTTTTTTGGGGGGTCACTGTTAATCAGTGGGGAGGATTGTTTGTTTTAGCTTTTTGAGACATTCACGGTCCTGCCCCCACTTCCCAAGAGCTCAGATCACATGCAATCACAGGGCTACACTGGCACAGATAGCTTAATACGAATTCTTAACTAAGTAATTACAGAGGCAACTTGGAATTTCTGCCTTAAAAGCTAGGGTATATTTCAGTTATGTATACATCTCAGGAAATAAACTACCAGTGTACCTTTCTGGGGAAAGTGCTATTTTAGACATGCAACTGGGTTGACTCTCCTCATTCTAAATTCATGACTGAAAATCCCAAACAGGCACTACGGATTGCCTGGGATCCCACTGCTGAGCCCTGACAAACTCATTTCACACAACCATTTCTCTCTACAAACTTTCAAGCCAGCGTTCCCCAGCCCCCAGCCATCCCCCTCCCCCCAATCTTGATAGACTTCCTTATTCTTCAAAGGGAAAATAAGATAATACGCTAGGAGCCCGCTGCCACCAGCCTGGTGTCACCTTCTTGCTTTAGAAATGAAAGGTGCTGCATTCTAATAAAGGCCAGCTCCTTCATGTCAGAGTCCCTGATGATGACATTAGCTCCTCTGTCTGTACCATAAGCACTGCCCTCTTTGCTGGGCCAAGTCCACAAACATCAAAACATGCTACGGTTTTTACCAAAAGGTATGGCTATGTCATTTTCTTAAGCTGCAACCCCATTTCATGACTCTCATTTTGGGCTTCTGATCTTCAAGGCACTGTCTGTAGACATCCACGCAAAGGTGCCCACGGTTCGTATCACCACAGTCTCTATCACACTAGGGTTCATCTTCATAACAGAACATTAGAAGAAAACAGTCCCAAGACAGTGCAGATCTTGTCCGTCTGCATACACCACACAGCCTAAATGCTATGAACAACAATAGTAATGATAATAATAATATAATAGTTCATCTATCAAAATCCAATTTTTGGATTCTTTTGCTCAATTTTTAAAGGAATTTGCTTTTAGTATGTTAAAGTCCAGAAGAGAAGTCACATGTCTTCCCCAAGGCCATGTGACCAGGGAAAGGTACAGCCAGAAGGAACCCAAGCAAGCTTGCAGCCAGGACTTGATACTGCTTCTCCATGTAACTGGTATTCAAACTTTTGGGTTGTTTGTTCAATGAAGATTCTTACGAAGCTACCAAGAAGCAAAACAGAGATGTGACTTGAAATGTTCATCCCTTACTGAGACATCCTCATCACACTCCCTCTCCCCAAAACATAGGGATTATCACAGAGGAAGAAAAAGAAAGATTATAAGAGCCAGAAGTTGGTAGAATTGCTGTAAAACTATATTTTCTGAGAATGAAAGGCCCATTGCATATTCATGAGTTCATAAAGGCCATAGCTTAAAGTACACCTGCATAAGAACAAGCTAAATTCCAACTGGTTGGTTGGGGAAGGGCTCAAGAAAGCCCACCCCGTGCTGAGGAGCCATGGTCTGTTGATGGTTGTTAGGGGAGGGCCGTTTTCTTCATGGATACAGCCCCTATGCTCAAGTAGATGGCTCTATACCCAGGTAGATACTAGCTGCAACAACTCAACTCTGGTTTGAAATAATAAAATACATATAATAGTGAGGGAGGTATAATGGGGGGGGAAGAAAAGTAGAGTTGGTAGGGATTGAAGGGTAGGGACTGGGGGTGGGAACTAGGGAGTTGGTTTTGATCAAAACATACTGTACACTTGTATAAAATTCTCCACTTAGGATTAGGAAAGTGAATACCGAAGCCAATTAAAAGTCATAAAGGTAATGGCTAAGGATGCTTGCCGGCAATGTGCAAAAACAGCCTAGAACTCTCTAGTCAGCACAGATATGGGAGCAAAAGGAGGAGAGGCTAAGACATAAAATGCAGTAGGGCCACCGTGTGATAGCAAGCAGAATACGAAAGGAAAATGGTGGAACGCTGTGTCACAGATACGCACTCGCAGTAGCTACTGCTTTCTGGTCACTATGGAACACATCTGAGAACCACCAACGCTCACACCTGCTACATGGGAGAGCCACTCCCCTGGACATGTGACTTCCAACTTCTTCCACCTACACTTTTTACTCACTGTTCTCACTGCTGAATCCCCAAGGATATGTCCCTCCTTTCGGCTGTTCTTATGGACTCTGCGGCTCAAAGATGTCTTTCTTTTCTTCATCTCAAAATCAATGTTACAACGAACAAACCAGCAAAGAATAAGTGGCACCTGTGTATAGCTTGTATTTCCCTTTTATCTTCCCCATGCTTCGCGTCACGTTGAACTGGTCTGGAACCTTTTGGAGAGGATGACTTTATGCTTGAAGTTCTTTTTGTCTTCAGATCATAGCTCTCTGTGTATGCTATAATAAATTAGGAAACTATAGAACATACAGGGCAGCGCCACATAGAGCTAAAATACCCCAATTCTATGGGACATACAAAGTTAGGAGTTAGCCATGTTCTTCTACACTGTCATCATATTCCTTGCTAAATAGTAAGAATAATGGTAGCTATCATGCATAGAGTCGTGTCCCACTATTGCATGGCTGCTAACATGTCTATTCAAACATCTCTGTCTACCTCCAAAGCATCCTTAAGTAGGCACCCTCTCCCTTTGGAGACGCTTCAGCTGATTACAAACACTTGGCCTGCATTTTCCTATGATGGTCTACATTAGCTCTGCACAGGTCTAGCCTGGACCACTTTCTCCCCTGCTACTCATGCTACTCATGAAGAACACAAGTAAGTTCAGATAGGTCACGAGATGATGTGTACATTTGACAAGCCAAGTGCCGTACAGAGAGTTCACTGTGTCTTTTTTTCTGTTCTCTGACTTGTAGATTGTAGGTAATTCTAATACGGAATGAATTTTGATCAGTCTCATGGTATATGGCTGTCAGATTTAGCAAACATGTTAGCTTCTCTTTGAATTTTATATAACAGTAAAGAATGCTTTAGTATAAGGTTGCCCCATTCCATATTTTATCCTCCCATATATCTAAAAATTATTTATGTGACATTCACATTTATTTGATTTTGATGAGATATAGCATAGCCCAGGCGAGCCGAGCCTCAAATTCCCTGTATGGGGAAGATGGTCTTTTTTATTAAGATTTGTCTTTATTGGGGTATGTGTGTGTGCATGCCACATGTGGGGGGGTGCCTCTAGGGCTAAGAAGGCAACAGATCCCTCAGAAGTATTCTTACGGGCAGTTGAGAGTGACCCTGCTAGGATCAGAACATGGGTCCTGGTAAACAGGAAGCACTCTTTTCTGTGAGCCATCGTTCTAGCCAAGGATGGTATTGAACTCTTATCCTCTTGCTTCCACTTCTCAGACACTGAGATTGAGGGAGTATGTCACACACCCAGTCTTATGGTGCTGAGGATCCAACTTAGGGCTTCAGTAGGCTAGGCGATCACTCAACCAACTGAAGCCCAGCATCCTGTATTTCATCTGGCGTCTCTGCCATGAGGAATAGAAATCACGCTTCTCATATTCCTGGTCCCACAGTCAGGACACACTGGTTGCCCGAGCCTGCGTGTCTCTAAGATGCTTCCTGGCTAACCTCACTTCCTCCTCTCTCCACTCTCTCCACTTCCTCATGCCAGTTCTCTTCCTACCGGACTCTTTGCCCTGACTTCTGATTATCTCTAGATTTTACTCAGCTCAGCTCTTTGCCTTCAGAGAACCCATTCTTCACTAGTATTTCCCACATAAATCATTCTGAGGGCTTGGGAACTATCTAAATTCTCTTCCGTGGGCTCCAGGAGTGGACAAGATTGGGACATCAATATACATGAACAGTCACCAGAAAGGAGACGGCAATAAATACAAGGCAAAGTGTCCCGTGAGACCCGCAGGCCAGCAATACAGAGTCTGTGTCATTTGACCTACACAACTTTAATCTTTTGTAGGCTTTTAATTTGTGTTCCAACTAATTCCCCACACTGAATAATCGGAATATTACCTGAAATCACTCCCTATTCTGTCTCTTGAGCTCCTGACCTCCAAAAAGCTCCTGACCAGCATTTTTGTGTGGGATCTAGAACACGAGGCTGAACAGCAGCTGTTGCCAAGAAATCAGCATGTGTGTGTTTTCTAAAGCACCCCAACTACCACGAATGGTCCCGTCTGTACCCCACTGTATACACAGAAGCCTTGGAGCTTGTGATTCTGTTTTACAAACCCTTCACTTGCACACACTCATACCCTCAGCCACCCTGGCTTCCTGTTCCCATCTGTAGACACGTCATGAGACAGTCAAGCAGATCACACCTGCCAGGTCCAACTTTCCATTATAAGCACTAGCCACCGAGTATTGTCAAACCTGGACAGGTGAATATGTTTGCCCAGTTGTAAACTAAAGCTGACTCCAATACAGCACTGTATTTATATATACAAGATAAAGAAAAACAATATCCTGAGGAAAGCACATCTACCAAGTTATAAATCAAGAGAATCGTCTGAGCCTTAGAATACTGAAACTTCTGCATAGTAAGTGAACAGCATTAGAGTTAAACTCAACGAGAACACATGTAGCACTTTCGCTATTATTAGAGCTATGATAGATGCAGTCAATTCGCTTCATTCAAAGGCATTGTAACACAACTACTTCTTCCCGGCTCAAAATATAGTGTTTGTGAATTGTACAATCTGTCAAAAAATGGAGTCTACCTGAAGCAAAGCCACTTAAAATCAACCAATCTTCAAGTTGAAATTCACTGACCTAAATATTAAAGAATACAGGCAAGACATAGCTGCAAATTACCAGTAGGGGAGAGGGGGAATAGGAGGTGCAGCACCACAGCCCTGGAACTCACTGGAGTGGAGGACTCTACTGCGCCTCCCACCCGCATCTCTCAGTCTCTCACAAAGGCTGTTATTCTAGGTGCTAATCAGAGGGGCTCGCTGGCCTTTTCCACAAAGCAATTCATCCCACAAGGCAAATCAAAATTCTCTAGCTTGTTCAGAGAAACAGAACTAATTATGTTCTTTTATTACAAAAGCCACACATGATTAATGGGCTCATGATTCGGGGTATAGGGATGTGGATGGAATCTCTGTTCCCCATTTCTAGATGGTCATGACTTGGAGCTTAAGGCAACCGACCATATCCCGGGGAGCTTACCAGGACCTGAGATTCTCTTCTTTCTTTTATTAGTTTTTTTGTATGACTTTTGCTTCTCCTTTAATATTTGATTTCAGAGATTTTTTTAAGTGAAAAACAAAACAAAACAAAACAAAAAAAAACCCTTGTCCCCTGGAGGAATAAATTGGGACACCGCTGGCTTTTTGCCATCAAGAAAGAATTCAAGGAAGAGAGTGAAGCATCACCTTGCCGTCCCCTGCCTACCTGTGCCTGGATCTCTCCTCGCTGAGACACAACAGGCGTCAGGTCCCCCTGCATACTATACCCTGTGAAGAAATGCCCGGGGTGGTCTGCAAGAGCCCACGTGAGGCTTACAGAGAGAGATTCTAAATGTAAGCTCACCTATCACTTCCAATCACCTCATGCGTGTTGGTTCTACTTAAGACTTCTGCTCTTCTACCTCAGCCCTTCATCCATTTGCTTAATCAGGTTCACGTTTCAAGAATCAAGGAATGACTAATGAAAGATAAGCGTGCCGTGCCTCGATCACTGCATTTTATTGTTCATCTTGCCAGCAACTAGACTAACTTCTGCAGTATCCAAATGTATGTTGTTAATTCTATAGCCAATGACAACCACATTGACAATAACTATCCGTTTTCTTTCATTCCTCTCCCTCTCTCTCTCTCTCTCTCTCTCTCTCTCTCTCTCTCTCTCTTTCTCTCTCTCTCTCTTTCTCTCCCTTTATACAGGAACACCCTGTATAAAGTAACAACCTCATCTTGAGTCTCGTGGTCCTCCATAGCTAACTTATGATAATGTATCTGAGTAGGTTTTGCTACCAAATTATTTATCTGTTGTATCACAGAGTTAGTCCACCTATTTGAGGGCCAGGGACCAGTAGAAAAAAGCAAAAAGAACCCAAATAATGGTCCCAAGATGGAAGGAAATAGGGTTGACAACCTTGGAGAGGCTGAAAACCAATTCTTGTACCAGCATTCATCTGTCTCTTTCTCTCTCTGATTTTTCTTAGGGCCTTCACTACCTGTTTCATGCTCTCTTTAACCCTCCTTGTCTTGTCTATGTAAAGGCAACCTTCTTCTCTGAGAGTTGTACACAGTCAAGAGCTGTATACAGCCTTTTCTATTGTACTAGAGTAAATCAAGTCCAATAAGGATCTTTGCGATTTTAGGAGGTCTCTTCAGACGGTGAAACGAGGGATTTCTCCAGATTAGTGATGTCAGTCTCTAGCTGTTTGATGTTCTTGTCAGTGGCCCTTCAAAGGTCTGAGTAGTATAAGTTTGGAGGCCAGCATCTGGATTAGAACTTCTAACAGCAGACATCACGGATGATTCATTTTTACCTGGGATGCTGCCTGAGTTAAAGCTCCTGGGTGTCCCTCTTTCTCTCGGTTTTCTGAGGTTGGGTACAGAGCTGCCGCCTGTGACCAGCTCTATGTTCGGGCCCAGCCTGGAAGTCTGATGTGGTAGTTTCAAAAACAGAAATGCACTCTCTCAGAGTTTTAGAATTCAGAAGTCATGCAGGCCTGCAGCATCTGGGACCCTAGTCAGGACCTCTTCCTTCCTTCTCCTTGTTCCTAGTAGCTGCCCCAGCATTCCAGGCTTACCAGTGAATGCTTCTAATCTCCACGCCAACTTTTCTCCTCTCTGCGTAGTCTTTCTCCGACCCTCTCTTACAAGAACACTTTTAATGGCACACATGAGTCTCACGGAATAATCCAGGGTAGTCGTCATAGCCCGTGGTCCTTAGTTTGGGTGGCATTGTAGCTCAGTGGTACCTCATTTAACTAGCAAAGCAAAATCCCAGCACTGAAAAATAGTACTGGTGACTGTTAAATTTAGTTACACTTGTGTGCATAGACTCTTTACCCAAATAATGTAGAACGCTGAAATTACAGTACTTAATACTCGATCCCTTCCGGTGGTCCCCTTCAGCCTACCGAACAGTGTGGTACTGCATGAAAAATACTTTAATCAACTCAAAACCACCACCAGTTACTGGCTGCGTTTTAATTGTGTAATATATTAAAGATGCTACTTTAGTCTTGCTGAACAGACTCCAGTTTTCACAGACTCTCTTAGGCCTTCTTTTGTAGGCAAAAGATTCAAAAAAAAAGCCTAATCGGGAAATCACCTAGACAGCAATTAATTAGATTAAATTAAGAAAGTATTCAGCAAGTAAAACCATCCCTCTCAGAACTTAAAGGGATCCAGCTTATCTAAGGAAGGAAATAGTTTTATCAAAACAAAACCAAATGCAGGGCCAGGGTGTGAAGAACAGTATGCTGAAGAGAAACCACTCCTTACATGGGATGCCAGGGGTGAAGGAAGAGAGATAACAAATACCCTCCATGGACGGCCAAAGAGCGAACGAACAGCACAACGACTATAAATTACTGCTTTTAATTAATCGATTAATTAATTTCATTTCATTATACTTGACTACTTAGGTCATTGTCACTGTAGGCATACTTGAGAATACTCCCTCCCAGAAGCCTCTGCTCTCTCCTTTCTCACCCCTCCCCCTCTCATTAGCCCCTCCTCCCCCTGGGCAGTTTCCTTTCGTGCTTTTTTTTTCTTTTTGACATCATCTGGGCATATATGATTTTATGCAAAAACTGGGATCCACAAATGAGAGGAAACACGCAATCTGTACTCTTCTGACAGAGGCTTAACTCACTTGGTACGGTTACCCACAAGTGCATCCATTTTCCGGCAAATCATGCTTACAAGCGGAGAGAGGAAAATAAAGGAATAACAGATTTGGAGGATGAGATTTGGTTTTGGGAAGATCAAATGAATATGGAGTACATGACTAATCCGCTGATGCTTTACCTAAAACCTGAGGCCGAGGGCTCGGCTCAGCAGTTAAGAGCATCCGTTGCTCTTGCAGAGTACCTAGGTCTGGGTCCCAGTACCTTATTGTGATTCACAACCATCTGTAACTCCAGTTGCAGACGATCCAATGCCCTCTTCAGGCTGTTGCAGGCACCAGACAACACGTACATGTACATACACGTGCATACAAGCAAAGCGCTCATAGGCATTAAATCTTTTTTCAACTACCTAAAACCAAGCTGAAATGTTCAGGAACAACCACAGATAAAGATCTGAAATGTCTGCATAACAGAAAGGTATTCAATTCGTTATCAAAGAAGCAAATGCAGTGGGGGGAAAAAACCTATCTTCCTGTTAAAGCAAGAGCTTCATTAAAAGCTGCAAACTGACCCTGCTCTGCTAAAACATCAACAAAATATGAGCCTATGTCCTTGCTGTGGACAGCAGATATGAAAGGATGGGTGTTGACTGTTAGTCTAAACAAGAGATGGGAGTATTCTTCACATCATAAAGAAAGTTTCCATAGCAACTTGCCGGCCTCTCACTTTTGAAAATGTATACAGAGAAAACAAGGCAAGGTAAAACATTTCAGAAACTAATTTTCTATGCCTTCAGCTGTAACTCTACATAATCTAAATTTGGATTGCACAAAGAGAATAAAGGGGTGTCAACATCTTTAGACATAGACAGGATGTTGATTCAAGACAGGCATCGCTACTAAATTTGGATTGCACAAAGAGAATAAAGGGGTGTCAACATCTTTAGACATAGACAGGATGTTGATTCAAGACAGGCATCGCTAACGATGGTCAGAAATATAAAGACCATGAGGTTACAAAGACGGTCTTATGTAACGAGATTTCTCATTGTTCATTCTTGGCCATACGCCAAGCTAAGCGCTTACCTTACATAAGTTCCTTAATCTTCACAAAAGTCTAATGAGAAAAGTACTATTTTCACGAAAATGTTTCGATAATTGAAAATGAAGCCGAGACTCCCAGATGAGAAGGAACGAGGGAGGAATTCAATCAATTGCAGTGTGTGGCATCCCATCTGTGGCCACTGCTGGGTGAGGCATACCACATGGAGGGCACTGTTCAAGGCATCTCACACAGATGAAGATTCCCCACTGTCTTCCTGGGAGAGAGAGACACTGTGACTAAACCTAGCTGAGGATACTGTCACAGAAAAAGGTTAAGCTGCCTGCAGTCTCACGTTATTAGTAAAGTGTAGTTCAGTGTTTTCCTGCATCAAGGAGTACTCAGACCACCACACTGAACATAATAATGTGTAATAGTCATCAAACACATCAACAGACCCTATCTGAACAAGGAGGCATCTAATCCTGCCTGTTGAAAGATGGCTACTGCAAACTTCCATCTCCTGTGACTTTCGTACATGCTCATGCTTCATGCCTTTTCCTCAGCTTGCAAATGCCAAGGATTAGGTAGTGCTACAATTGGTATATTAAATGTCCCTCCAAAGCTTCTGGGGAACAACTTGGAGGAAGTTTTGGAAATGTTAGGAAGTAATCTCTGACTGGGCTGAGAAGGTTACAGGGCGCAGTCCTGGAAAGGTTATCCCTGGTCTCTATTCCTCTCCTTCTATCTACATAGTAAAGAAGCTTCTAGGCTACAGGCCACCAGTACGATCTTCTGCCAAAGCATGTATGTCAAACAGGTAGGGACTGAACCCCCTGAAACCATGAGATGAAAATCAATCCTGTCTTCTTACTTATGTCAGGAGTGGTCACAGTGACAAAAGGGAATGAGCAAAAATATCATCAACATTTTAAATTCATCTTAATGGAGAGAATGGTCGATTTTCTAAGAGCCTTACATACTAAAGGTAAAGATGTGTAGGGAAATTACTAGAAAGAGGCAATTTAAGAACACACCTAAAGCTCAGCTGGGCAGTGGTGGCGCACGCCTTTAATCCCAGCACTTGGGAGGCAGAGGCAGGCGGATTTCTGAGTTCGAGGCCAGCCTGGTCTACAGAGTGAGTTCCAGGACAGCCAAGGCTATACAGAGAAACCCTGTCTCAGAAAAACAAAAAACAAACAAACAAACAAACAAGAATACACCTAAAGCTCAAGGGACATTGTGGAAGAGAGAGCACTAAAATTGCAAAAACCAGAGGATCAGGGAATTTCCCATACAAGTCTCTCTTCTGATGATGTCAGAACTCCTCCCATACAGCCTCACCAACATGGCTGCCTAACCATGAGCTGAACAGGGGTGGCGGCAATAGATATATTAATGTGGATTGGAGAAAACCACACGGAATCAATCCTACACAACAGGCAACTATGGAGAGCTGGGATCAGGAGAGTTGGCAGTCCCAAGACAAGAGCGTAGCAACTAAGTATCCAATACCACATGGCCAGCCCTGAAGACATACATACGTGTAACCTTCTATAGACTGAACTGGTTATATTTATATTTAGGAATACATATTTATACACACACACACACACACACACACACACACACATGTAACAACAATCAAGAAAAAGAAACCATGAATTTGGAAGCGAGCAAGGAACATACGGGATGGTTTGGAGTGGGGAAGAGAAAGAAGAAATGATATAACTATAATCTCAACATAAAAGAAAATAAAAGACCACCAAGAGCCCAACTCAATTTCCCATAGCTGCCCCAGTCCAGTCCAATTGACACTGACATACAGGAACCACTATGGCTCCCTAAATCCATAGGGACTTCCTGGTTGGTTTTAAAAGTTGCTTACTGAACAAACTCAAACAGAAGAGAACAGTCCATGGAGGGGGAAATACAGTACGTAGTCTGGCCCAGTCAGAGATAAGCATCAGAAAGGACTGTCTTGTGTGCATGGGTGTGTATTCTTTATCCATTTCCCACAAGGCAGTTCCCAGAGATGATCAGTTTCCTAGGTTTGCAGAATGAGTGCACATGCACAGAGCCTCTCCTGACTTCATAACTGAAATCGGGGCCAACCAGGCTTGAGCAAGCTTGCTCGCCGCCAGCTTCCTCTGATGTCTACAATGGAAAACCGTTGACACAGGAAGAGTGAGTGAGTGAGCAGGAGGGATCGAAGATTCCTTAGTCAGATCATCAGGATGCTCTCTCTCCCTTACACATGTACACGTGCACGCGCATACACACACACATACATATACACATACATATATACATACCTATACATACACATACACTTACACACACATACACTTACACACACATACACATACACTTACACACACATACACATACATGTACATCATGCACATACGCATATTCACATATATATACACATACATACACACATACTTACACATATATACTTACACATACATATGCATACACACATACACATATACATATACACATAGACATGTACAAACACATACACACCCATGTACTTATACACACATATATATTTGTATACACACATATTCATACACATACCCACATACATATACACATACACACATATAATGCACATGTGTATATACATATGCATTCATACACATAAATACATAGATAAATACATACATAGAGACACACACCATACCAATGTTCAATACAGTTTATACCAATGTCTGGGGCAAAAACTTTAAAACAGGGAAACTGAAAGAATCCATTCAAGATTTACTCACAAACAGATATCTCACCATGATATGATACCAGCATTGTAAACTAATTTTCAGTAATCCACAACTGCAAATCTTTACACTTAAAAATGTGAAATCTCTCCCATAAATGTTAGTGTTCCGTTGCATTTACTATCTGACAGACAGCAATGCAAACAGGCTCCATCTGCTGTGAAATCAGGGCAAATAAACTAGGAAGAACAGTGAACTAATGTGGCACTGGGATCCAGCATTTGATACGTAATCACTTTAATGACCGCTTCTTAGAAGTTCATTACAAAGATGCACTTGCTCCTTCCTGGCCCCTGTCCCTCATGACTGCTGCCAGTCAGGTGTCATTTATTTGCAATGACTCTCCCACCCCCAGCCCCACCACCACAGGAAAGTCAGAGCTAGGACAGGACCATGGTTTGGCCGGATGTGTCAAAGACAGCATTTTCTTGCACAGTCAATGAATGCTTTTGATATCTAAGCTAGCAACTCATGGGAATTTAACCGCCGCCAACAATCATTAAATTTTACAAACAGCTGTGTTCTGGGCCTACAGCACGCTTCAACATCTCAGAAATAATACTGTCTATATAAGGATACATTTAACAAAAAAAAAAGAAAGAAATCATAGCATATTCAGCTGAGGGAAGTGAAAGAGGAACCCACAGAGTTTTTTTTTTTGCAGAAATAATTCATGAATAAAACATCTGCATAGTATGCTGTTCAGAAAGAATCCATCATAATAAAGGTTTCTATGACATAGGATAATATACATGTATTTAAACTTTTCTCTCTGACAAATGCTGCAACATCATCAAATCCCTCCATATTCATTGACAAGGTACTCCCAGTCCCAGCGCTGACAGTCCTCACTGCCTCTGTCCGTGTGCAGTAAAGGACAGAGAATACAGGGTACTGTGCTCTGAACACTCAACAGGAAGGACACATACCAAATAAGAAAAATAAATACTGAAATCTGCAGAAACAAGCATCCATCGCTTTGGGAAGAAGAAGAAGGAGGAGGAGGAGGAGGAGGAGGAGGAGGAGGAGGAGGAGGAGGAG
>NW_021621071.1:9187656-9197063 GCF_004785775.1 Grammomys surdaster | reverse complement strand
GGAGGAGGAGGAGGAGGAGGAGGAGGAGGAGGAGGAGGAGGAGGAGGGAAGAAGAGAAAAGAAAAGAAAAAAAGAAAAAAGTGTTTGCATCCACAATTCGAGCTCTGTTTGCCATACTGTACACAAAGATCCATTTTGAAGACTTCCAAATCTATCAACTCACTTTCATGGAAGGCTGCTCAATTGTGGGACTGCGTAAGGGTATCTTGGTTCTTGCATGGACATGGGCCTGGAACCCCGAGATTCCAAGGGAGAAACGGCACGTGTTCGGCCACGTCCCCAGAACCCAGAGTCCTGACATGCAGTCTTGTCTCCATAGACCTACATTGTTCAGTCATGTAGGCCATTACAGCCCCTCCCAAAGTGCACAGATAGAGGGTGTGACTAGAAGCCTCAGGCCCTAGGGATTTACATACTAATGAAGGCCAGAGGGCGGAGCAAATTAAGTATTCTTCCCATAACCTCCCCCTTTCTCCCTCCCTATTTAACTCAGGTCTACCTTGAGTTTCAGGGGAGTACATCCAGATCCATCCACCATCCGACATGACAATAAACCCTTTTGGAACCAAGGACTTTCTTGTGTCATTGGGGCCTGCCACCGCCAAAGCCTCCAGCCTTTGGAACTCCAGACATTTTTCCCGTATGTGGGACCCGCAGGGACACCTCCGCTGCTGCGGCTTTTTTTTTTTTTTCACCACACTTAATAAGTAAGTCATTATTTACTTTCTGCTTACTTCCTAAAGGAAATTTGACTCAATAGACAACAGAGACACATCAACTGAGACATGATTAAACAGCAATTGGGCAGAGCGATGACGAGCCCACACTTCTGTCTGAAATAACCCGAGAGAAGTAAGACTGCTGCTTTCGTTGTCTTTTTTCCAAAAGACTCCATCTTCTTGTGTCCTCGGATTGAATTACCTATGTATTGTTTCCTTTAAGAACCATGGAAAAATGTAATTTATGTGATACTGTTTATCTAATTGCTGAAGATTTCACAGAGGGGCTTAGTCTACTTTCTTTTTTGAGAGCAATTAGCCACTGGCTTCGCAGGATTTGCTGAGGACCTGGAGGAAGATGCTTATCTTTCAATTAACTTTGACAGAGGGCGCGCATGCAGCTGTCTACAGTGGAGCTTCCTTATTTAGTGATATGAGAGTCAAGGATGGGAGAAGACTGTACCTTCTCCTGTCACTGTGGACTGGAATCTATTCCACCAAGAGCATAGTCTTCCCACTGCCTTTCAGAGAGTGGTGTCATGTGAAGGAGGGATGCAGACTGGGTTTTAGTTGATCCTAAACCTATCCCGTTTATAGATGCAAAGACTGACATGGAGATGGATCAGTGCTGCAAACATCCTTGGATGCTCCGGGACATCAGTGTTACCACACATGATGGTCTTCTGCTGGCCCTCAATGGAGAGAGTTTCAGAAGAGCACCTAGTGAAAAGGTATCTATGTAACTGGGAGATTCCAAGAGCTACCTCGTAGAAACAGGTTACACAGTAACTCTAGCTTGGGAAGACAGCACAGGCTCCATTTGTTACTGTTTCCACTGCTGTGATAAAAAAAAAAAAATACCCTGACAAAAGGAACTTAATGAAGAAAGTATTCATTTTTGTCTTACAAGGGTACAGTCCTTTACAGTGGAGAAGTCATGGTACAAAGAGCTCGCATTGCATTCTTAGTCGGGGAGCAAAGCATCTTAAATGCCTATGCCCTGCGGACTGTCTCCTTGCTCATTCTGTGACCCTAGCCCAGGAAACTGTGCCACCCACAATTAAGGAGGGCCCTCCAACTTCAGCTACAATCATCTAGAGAATTCCTCACAGGTGTGCCTGGAGGCTCACCTTTCTAGGCAATTCCACCAACATCTATTTGGTATGGTTTATCCAGTTGGTGAAGAGTCTGAGAGAGGAAGATTATTAAGTTAACCAGCACAGGGAATCATCATGTGGACATTTCAAGAGTTCACAGGATGCCTCACTGGCTCTTTTTTCCTTTCAGATCATATCTCCACATTCATCTTTTACTAAAAAGAGAGATAAAATGAATGCAAATACTGAAAGTTACTACTGAAAAGGACTTTTTAAAATTGTGTGTCAATCTACACAGGGTTTCGAAGGGCAAGTCACTGATGGTCCTCAAGTTCTTCTCAATATGGTTGGGGTGTTTGTTTGTTTGTTTAATAGTGAAATAGATGACGAAGATAAAGACAGCTATGATACCTGTTAATGATAGGAAAGCAAAGCTTTATCACTGTTGTTCTACAACAAGAAAAAAATTAAAGACTGCAAGAGTTTAGGAGACTGAGCCAAAGTAGATCAGATTCAATTTAATTCTCCATTCTATGTTCAAAGAATTGAACATACAAGTATAAGATTTGACCTAACAGCTATTGTGTTTTTTTTTAAAAAAAAAAAAAAAAAGACGACATTGGTGTTTTAGCTGCCTGCAAGCTAAATATGAGTCAACAGTATTACAGTTTCCCCCTAAAACTAAAGCAATCTGAAGTTGCATTTTCAAAGAAAAATGCCTAAAGCAAAAACATAAAACACACACAAAAAAGACCATAATAGCGGCTTTTCTATTCTCTGCTGCCAGGACCATTCCAAGAATTGATGTGCTCAGTTCTGGGTACCACATTTAAGAAGGTCATTGGCAAGCTGGAATACACGTGGGGAAAGTGACAAGAATGTCAAGTAGTTGCAAAATCAGATATGAAAAAGGACAGCAAGGCGATCTGCCAAGAGGAAAAAAAACTTTGCAAGAATAGGCCAGGAGTCTTGGTCATGGTGGCTAAGCCAAGAGTCAGGAGACATGGGGAACAGGAGAGCTTCATATCCAGTTCCTGAGCCCATCATCCCAGCATCATGTAATCTCCTAGTGTCTGTCTCCTCCAGGAGGACACCAAGAATAAATCCAACAGGGTGGCTCCCATCTGCCATTTCCAGTTACCTGACAAAGGCTTCTCAACTGCTTCAGTTAGCTGCCACCATCCCATGGCCCCACAACCCAGAACAACTCCCCTCCTCCTTCTCTCACCCTAACCTCAGCTTCCTGTCTCTCAAAAGTGATCCCTCTCCAGAGTTTTCCGTAGCGTGATACCATGTGACCTCTTTAGCAGAGTGGTGACAGCATCTAAGGGTTGGTGAGAGAGTGGAGAATTTGCCTCCACTGATATTGACATGTTCTCGTGTTTAAAGCAAGACACAGACAAATAGCAAATTCGATCATAGAGTTTACCTTATACTTTTCTCCCTAAATAGACTAACTAGACTCCCTATTCCCTGCTGGATAGTCCCTCAACTTTGTCCAGACAGCTTATGGGTAAACCTGCCTACACCAAGGTCTCTTGATGATTCACCTCTTTGTTACAAAACAAACAATTACAAAAACATGGTTTCTGTCTCCGACAGAAGCAAATCCTTCCATGGTACTCAAGACCCCTTCCCTTTCTCTCAAGTGTTCTCAGAGGCTCAATCTATGTGCACGCCAAACTATCCTCTCGCTAGCACTACTTACACATCTTACTGGTGTCTCAAGGTCAGCAGCCCCAAGCCTTGCATCATCAATACCCACTAAAGCTGCTTCTCCAACCTGGATGCTCCATGTCATGAAAGACATCTGCATTTTCCTCATGGTTTACAGAAGGCATCCGGGAGTCGTTCTGTGTCATCTCCTCTCTATACTCACACTTGGAAAGTGCTTGGCTCAACAAGCAGCTAAAGCAATCTCTTCCTTCCACTTCTATGAAGTCACTTCAGTCAAGTCTTCTGAATACCTCTGGTAGTGTTTTGAGTATCTGGGTGGCCTGGCCCCTACTTAAGTCTCTGTGAATCTGAAACCACGCACTTTCTGCCTGATGTGGCTCCACCCACACTGGATTTGCTTCTGTTCTTCAAGATGCCAAGTTCTTTCCTTCTGGAGGACTTGATACACACTGACCCTCTGTCTGCTTGCTTCTCATCTTTTGAGACCCTTCTTTGTACGTGGGGGAATGCTGATCAACCTAACTTATGTTGTCTGTGTTATTCTCATTGATAGCACTAAAAAAAAAAAAAAATGAAATGATTTCATTGATGTATTCCAGAATGTAATGCTGACATTATCCACAAGAGCGAGGTACCAAAAAGGTTTTCTGTAAAAGACCAGATAGTGAATATTGTCGGATCTGTAGAATACCCAGTTTCTGTTGCAACTACTCAATTTAGCTGCCGTAACAAAAAGCAAGTGAGCTTCACCATGCCCCCCATAAAACTTTATTTACAAAAACAGGCAGCAGGTGAGGTTTAATCTAAGCCATGGACTTCGCAGACTTCCCTTCTGGACAGTCATTCTGAGGCAAAACTGATTTACCCTGAGTCTTGTATCTGATGCCTAGGCGTATGCATGGTATTAATGGCTCTATATAAAAAGCTGTTGAGTGGATATAAATTTCTTGCATGCAGTTCTACATGGATGAAAGTTCAAATTATAGGAGAGAAGACTTGTGTTCAAAATAAGAAAAAGACCTTCCTAAAGGTTTTACCTGCTGTATACATGTGAGCTAAATTAGTAGCTGTGAATCCATTTCATTTTGTAAATTCTAAATAAAAGTGTATGGTGTTATTAAGACTTACAACTGACCAAATACATATATACATACATACATACATACATACATACATATGCATATGCATATGTATATATATACACACATATACAAACATATACATATGTATGTTTGTATGTATGTGTGTGTGCATGTATGTATGTATGTATGTATGTATGTATGTATGTATGTATATGCATGCACTGACTATGTTTGGACACAACAGAGTCCACTGGACTATTTTCTGACATTCAGATGTTCTCTCTTACAGGGTACTACAGGACAGCTTTTTGACTGAGACAGTCTAAAGTGTCACTTAGTACCCACTCATTCGGGCAGTAGTGTATTTACAAGTCCTTCCCTTAGATAAGAGCTTTATATGGCCGCAATTGATTTGATTTTGGAAAGCCTCTCTAGCTTAAATGTCATTGTGTTCATTTTGCAGATAAAGAAGCTGAGGTTCAGAGATGGTCAAGTAAATTTAGGACCCATGGAGGACTGTGGTTGACCGCCCATCGCAAAGACACAGCCTCACTAAGAAGCATACCCTCCCAGGGAAGTGCAGCACCCAAGCTGGAAATACAACTCCTAACAGGTTCCTGCGAAAGACTTCCAGAAATGACATTGTGAAATAGGGGACTCTAAGGTCAAGCTGAGGGCACTTGGCCACCAGCAGAATGCAAAAGGGGCTGACTCGCTTGCTTGTTCTCCCTCCCTCCTCCTCCTCTCAATTTGTCTCTCTGTCTGTGTCTCTCCATCTTCCTCCTGTCTCTCCCTCCTCTTCTCTCTCCTCTCCTCCCTCCCTCCCCCTTTCCACATCCCCTGCAGCAGAATGCAGAATGCAGAGGAGTTCTCTTTCTCTCTCTCCGCATTCCCTGATCTCTGTAGAGATGATCTCTAAAAGAAACTCAGGAGTGCAGAGTCCCCTGCAGTCTGGAGCACAGCACCACATGCAGACCAGACTGACTTTCTGACAGACAAGCCTCTATTCTGGGGTCATTCATCTGTTTCCCAAGTCATTTGTTCCCCCTCCAAATTGGCTGCACCCCCCCCCTTGTCAAGAAGGTGTGTACACTTGTGGATCTTTGCTGGGATTTGGGGAATTCACTTCTCTTTCATGTGATGTCTCTATGCTCATAATAAATTTATGAATCTTTCTCCTGTTAATCTGTCTACTGTCAGTTTATTTCCCACTCAACTATTGAACCTCAGAAGGTGGAGGGAAAGTCTTTCCTCTCCCTCACTTGTGTGGTTACTATTGAAAAATAAACCCTCAAAAAGGAATCTGCATGGAACTCTTTCTAAGGGTCTGATAAAATAACGTGGAAATGTGTGTCTTTAGACCATCAGTTTGGGGGAACATTCAGGGAAGGTTTTCTTATTTCATTGAGTTGTTTGGTATTTCATTTGGTGTGTGTGAGTGGGGGGAGGTGCTTTGGTTTTGTTTGTTGTTTTTGTTGTTGCTTGTTTGTTTGAGACAAAGTCTTATATAGTCCAGGTTGTCCTGACAAAGTTCATCCCTCAGTCACTACCTCTGGAATGCTGAGATCGAAGCTGTGCAGGGCTAAGCTGTTGTGGAGAGCCCTGGCCTTGTATTTTGATACTAATTCCCCTTTCCTGTGAAGGGCTGTAGAGGAGGTGTGAGTCATTACACAGGTGAATCCTAGTGAACCTTCTGCCCATCTTAATTTGTAAAATAAAGGCTGGAGCCAGTGATTGGGCAGAAAAAGGGGAGGTGGAGAAATAAAGGTTGGTGGGAGAGAGCAGGGAGAGCAGGGAGAAGAAGGAGAAGGAGGAGGAGCGAGAAGAGAAGGACGACTGGGAAGCAGGAGGTAGAAGGACAAAAAGAGAGTCTGGAAAACCCTCAAGTTATAAGGGTCTCATAGCTGGGGAACAGAGTAGTGAAGTGGTGAATCTGCCCAATCTAGGCTTGCAGAATATATCTAATTATTGAGTTGTGTTTTCTTTGACTGGTCCTATTTGGTTTGGAGATTTACCGCAGCACTCTGCTGAGTTTATGCACTCTGAGGAATTGAACCTGTGGCTTCATGCATGCTGGCTGAATAAGCACAGAGATATGTCCCCAGAAAAAAAAATAATCATTTAATTTTTTTTTCACTTCAGTCATGCTGAATAAATATAACGACTGTGGAAATAGAAATATTTTATGCCTAAGAGAAATGTTTTTATCTTTTGTGGGGGAAAAAAAAGATTATTTTTCAATCTGTATTTCAGAGGAGAAAAATAGGCAGATGAAATATATGTCGGGTAATAATATAAAGTGTTAAATGATCTAATTTTGGTATCGTTGGTTGGGAAAGGAAGTAGGTGTGGCACAAAATAAATACCGTTCTATCTTATTTTTAAAGACAGAGTTCCTTTTCCATGCATAAATTCTTATTCAAAAAAAAAAAGAGGCCAGTTTTTCTTTCTTTTTTTTCTTTTTTCAGAAGAAGGTCAAAATTAATCTGGTTATAGAGTCAGAACTGGGGATTACAAGTGCTCATTACTCAAGCTGCCTGCCCATCTTCTCTAAATTTTAATAATGAACATACTTTACTTGTTTAACAAAATAATCAGAACCAATAGGATTAGGAATGGCTTAAGATTTTCTCGGCAATCTTATTCTACCTTCATTTCTACTGCTATGATAAAATACCGTGACCAAGGGGCAAGAGGAATAGCATCATGGTTAGAAACACACACTGCTCTTGCAGGGGACCCGAGTTCAGTTCCCAGCACCCACCTACATTGTGTGTCTCTCATAACCACCTGTGACTGCAACTCCAGTGGAACCCAAGTATGCCCTCTGCTGGCCTCGGAGAGGACCTGCGTTCATGTGCACATACACAAAACCATACATGTGTACACCTCACGTGTATAAAAGCAAAATCTAAAAATAAAACAGTATTGTGAGCAAAGGCAACTTTAGGGAGAGCAACTTTCTTTAGTCACACCATACCCACAGTCAAAAGCAGAAAGAATAAATAAGTTTTTGCTTTCTTGCTGCCAGAGAGCTTGCCTCTCTTTTTATACAGTTTAGGGTCCAGCCCATGAAATGGTGTTAGCCAACATGGGCTCGGTTTCCTTACATCAATTAACGATCAAGACAATCCCCTACAGACAAGCCCACAGGCCAACTTGAAGGTGAGCCCTCATTAGGATTCTCTTCCCTGAAGTTTCTAACTTGTGTCAAGCTGACAGCTAAAACTAAGCAGACTAAACTTATTGGCTTTTTTCAGTCATTTTATAAATGTACAAATCCTTCTTCAGTAATTGCTCCATTGGACCACTGGTTACTCGGCTTCCTTGCCTTAGAACAGAACTCAGAATTAGGGAGAAAGCAAAACTACTCTTAAGTAACTCAAGTAGATATGACAAACCAAACACTCAAGCACACGTGTTCAAAGAGGACCTTCAGAGCAATTGTTATTTAATAGAAGATTCTGATAACCCAGATCACGGCTTGCCGGGTCAGACTGTGGAAAGCAAAGAAGATGGGATGTCTATTAGACAATACAATTGACCAGCACATCCTTCTATCCATCCTCTACATGGAACAACTATTCTGTCTGGGTGGAACCGAGACTTACTTAAGAAGATAGACTCAGGCAGCCATGGTAATTTCATATTAATCCAGCCTTCCTGCCACATTAATTATGTAACTTGCCCAAGCCAGTAAGCACTTGGAAATCCCTTGGCTTTTTGGATTGGTTCAGAAACTGCCCAATCAGCTCTTCTCAGGATTTCTGGACAAAGGTGCTCTTTTCTGATGGCAAACTAGGCAACATGGGTAATGGAATGTGATATAAAGATGCTATTAGTATCTAGCATCGCCACACAGAATTGCAGAAGGGTAAACCAACCCATCAGTCATAAAAATGAAGCCAGAGCCTTGTCTGAGCCTCATCAGAAGCCATTAATGCCTTAAAGTTTTTAGTTACCATATAATAAAATGCAGAGAGCTTGTTTGGCCAGGCATTGGTGGTAAAAGCCTTTAGTCCCAGCACTTGGGAGGCAGAGGTAAGCAGATTTCTGAGTTCGAGGCCAGCCTGGTCTACAGCTTGAGTTCTAGCACAGCCAGGACTACACAGAGAAGCCCTGTCTCAAAAACAACCAAACAAAACAGATATCTTGTCTGTAGGTTTATGCTAACCATTCAACCCATTGCCTTAGTGAGTCGGTTTACATTTCTACAGATATTTCTAAACCTATTCTGGTGTGACAAATATAATAAGTTGCTCTACAAAACTTATGTACTATAAACTCCAGGTGCATAGGAGTGGCCAACACATTCACAAGGAAAAGTGAGACAGCTTAGCATATACTGATGTTTAATGTATAAGGTAGGAACAGAAACGGGGGTTATATTTATTTCTTGATGTGGACAAGACATACCATTCCATGTGTCAAGGTCAGAGGATAAATGGGGGAGGTATTTTCTCCTTCCACTACCTGTAGATTCCAGGTATCGAACTCAAGTAATCAAGAAAGACAGCAAAAGCCTTTCTCTCCCAAGCCGTCTCAACGGCACTCAAATATCCCCAGCAGTCAGAGATCATTTCAAGCAAGACATATCATCAAGCAATCCCATACACAGTGTAAGCCAGGAAGATACTACATTGAAGCATCCCTGAAAAGAAGTTCTCAAGACAGTGGTTGTCGACCTGTG
The DNA here is from genome assembly GCF_004785775.1 of Grammomys surdaster. Lineage (NCBI taxonomy): Eukaryota > Metazoa > Chordata > Mammalia > Rodentia > Muridae > Grammomys > Grammomys surdaster. The sequence goes on along the minus strand of NW_021621071.1, from coordinate 9,187,798 downwards.
GGTCACGACCCCATTGGCAAGTCTCTGTCTCCAAAACTAACTTAGTGGTTTGAGGGTCACCACCGCAGGAGGAAGTGTAATAAATGGTCACAACACTGGGAAGGTTGAGGACCACAGCTCTGGGAAGGTTGAGGACCACAGC
>NW_021621071.1:9153028-9187646 GCF_004785775.1 Grammomys surdaster | reverse complement strand
GGAAGGTTGAGGACCACAGCTCTGGGAAGGTTGAGGACCACAGCTCTTAAGGAGTTGCTGCTGGCGAAACAAATATACATGGTATTCTCTGGTCAGTTGTCTTTGAGAAAGATAAATAAATTTGATAGTTCAGTGTTCCATTAAACCTTGACTGGATACAGTATTCCTGGGAAGCAAAAAGAATATTGGTTAATTCTGTGCACTCATTGTATTAACTACATTTCTCGTTGCTGTGATAAAAAAAATAACCTGACCAAACCACTTAAGAAGGAAAGTGTTTAGTTCGGCTTATAATTTAAACGTGCATTCCATCATGGTAGGTTAGTAAGTGTGACAAGAGCTGAGGCAGCTGGTCACACTGTGTCCTTATTCAGGAAGAAGAGAGTGTTGAATGGTTTCCTGGTAGCCAGCTAGCTCCTCTGTATACAGCCCAAGGCACAGCGCCACCAGAGTCACCTAATCAAATAATCCGCCCTAGGCATGCCCAGAAGTTAACCTAAGCTAAATAACCTCTCATAAATATGTTTGTCTCATAGATGTGTGTGATTCTAGATCTTGTCAAGTTGACAGTCAGTACCAACTGTCACACCCAGAATTTAGCCGATACCATTGTTCAGTAACAGCTGCCCAATACTATGAAATCAATAATCACTCTGCTGATGGCAGCTTGGGAAGAGCTGCGTGCGGATAATAAAGGCTTGGTCAGAAAAATTGGAGGAAATTTAGCGCCCTGGACTTAAAATGAGTCATGAATACATTCTAAAAAAAGAAAGAAAGAAAATGTGCTAGGATGCTTAAATCTTTCAGTATTAAATGATCAAATAAGTGAATAAAAAAGTTAAAACCAAACAAATGATAAAAATCCAGAAGCTAGGAGAACAACTTGATCATAAATTGCCTACCATGCAAGTGTAGGGACCTGAGTTTGGATCCCAGGGATCTACACTAAAACTCTGGATATGATTGCACATGTCTGTTTGGATCCCAGGGATCTACACTAAAACTCTGGGTACGATTGCACATGTCTTAGGAATAAAGGAGTGAAGACAGGCAGATCCACAATCCTTGCTGACCAGTCAATCTGGCCAACTGGTGAGCACTGGTTTCACTGAAAGATCTTTCGGTATCAACCAAAGATGAGGTGGAGAGCAAACTGAGTAAGACATCAGACACGAGTCTCTGACCTCCACAGGCCCATTGCAGACACACATGTGCAGACACATGCTACTCAGCATATTAATTTAAAATTTAAATAAGAAACAAAATCTCAACTCGCCTTAAGACTAAGTAGAGTCAAGAATAACAGAAAACATCTCTATTGTGTAAGGAAAATGACATCTTTGAAGCCTACTAGTTGATTCTCCAGGACAGCAATAAAGACGCTAACACAACAGCACACATGCACAGCAGTAATTAGTCTTACATTGAGCTCCACACTGATCAAGAAGCACACAACCCCAGGCTCATAGCCTGCAGCACTTCAAGCTGTGCGTTATCCCAGAGGTCATATCAACCATAAGGACTTTACAAGGGACTTGAAGAATTGCAACCTTTGCTATATAAATTCTTAGCAAGCTAAGGGGGCTCTTTCATGCTGAAATATAAACATGTGCTCAGGAGAAATGTGCCGGGGCATATTTCACTGTCCCCAAGGGGTGTTCTCTTGACTCGGCGTGGAATAAAACAAAAAGCTTTAGAGATGCCCTAAGATAAATCTTGTTTACAGAGAAAAGACTGGCATCTTCGCTACAACTTGGGCTGGTGGATTCTGTCATCCAGGGAGTCCTCAGAGCTTTGCAGCAGCAAGCCAAAAACAGTTTTGACAGGAATGGCATGTTGGCTATGTGAAACCGAGAGACAGATGAAGAAGGGAGAATGTATGGATTATCTATGGGTCAGATAGAAACAACCTTGGGACTGAACCTGAGTGCAGACGATCCTGTACCAGGGCTCCTCCTGTGCTCCTCTAGCAAGGAAGCAATTTCCCTGTAATTTCTCCAGGACAGAAGTATGGGACACATCTCATAGCCGCAAACAATACAGCTGCCAGGAAAGAGTGAGAAAATTCTGGTAACTTCTGAGACGGAGTTACAGCCAATTTGCATTAGAACAGCGCTTGTGGTGGAATGAGTCCAAAGGTGAGCCACTCTTGGCCTCACCATTGGCACTGTCGTTCACCACTTGTTTCTGCTGACCACTGCTCTGGAGGATCTTTACCAACCTCTCTCTAGACATCTAGAGGCAGCTAGACACCATGCCTAGAGCCGGGTTTTCAGAACACAGAAACATTTTCTAAACTATAACAACATGTCTAAGGCCCTTCACACCGGTTATGCCCAAGTAGATTCAGTTGTCTGGATATGCATGCTGCTATCCTCAAGGGGTAGATAGAGAACATTATCCTGCCTGTAAATGGAAGAAATTAAGTTGGAATAGCTCCTTTTTTGTGTGAAGATAGAAAAATAAGCAAATATATCAGAAATTTAGGTATGAGCGTACACGGAAAAAATTTCTTGGAATATCTGTTGCAATAACTCCAGACAAATAATAGTACTTATATGCAGAAGAATGGGTAGCCATATATACTCAAAAGGGTAAAGGGATGGACAGTCAGATACCAACCATGAGTTCACAGAACAAAAAAAGCCTTCTGAGGCAATCCCTAGCTCCATGACTCTATTTTACTTATTTCAGAAAGGTTTCTCATAGGCATTCAATTTGAGCCCCACCCATGCCCTGAGATGGACCACAGGCGTGGCTTCTCATGCCCTGGGATGGACCACAGGCATGGCTTCTCATGCCCTGGGATGAATTACAGGTGTGGCTTCCCAATCCCTGGGATGGACCACAGGCGTGGCTTCACTTAACCAAAAGGGAAACACTCAGATTAACTAAGTGATCTGCTCAAATAGTGAATGTCCTGGCGATTCTAGAACGTTATCTTGACCACATTTACTTAAGCCAAATTCAGGACTGTAGGGAAAGAGACTTAAAATCTAAACTCCAAATTTATCAGCTGAAACGGCCCCTGAGCACTCAACTGCCGTTATTTTTCAGAAGCAAGCACATTGAAATGATACTGTTGCCTTGTACCTACAGAGGGGTTGTCACATATGACATTCCAAAATGCCTCTGTACATGTCATTTCCTTTGTCCTTACAACATCCCTAGAAGGTATTCTGCATGAATAGAATGTTCCCCATCAGTCTGGGGTTTGAATGAGGATGTCGCTACCCCAGAGTCTGGAGCATTTTTGAAAACTCAGTCTCCAGTTGGTGGCACTGTTTGGGTGTGTTTAGGAAGTGTCACTTTGCTGGAGGAAGTATGACACTGGGGGTAGGCTTTGAAAGTCTAAAGCTGCCTCCGCTTGGCCATTGTGGGCTCTGAACCTCTGGAACCATCAGTACAAATAAATTCTTTCTTCTCTGTGTTGTCCTGGTCATGGTGTTTTACTCTGGAGACAGGAAGTAATAAATGCACAGGGTGCATGCTCGGGTGTTTTCCTCAAGCATTCTCTGCCTGGGAGAGTCTCTCGCTTACCAGTTAGCTAGATTATCAGGACTGGTAAGTCCCTGGGATCCTTCTGTCTACATTGTCCCGGTGGTGGTGGTGGTGTCACAGGCACAGACAGCCACAGCTGGCTTTTTTTACGTGGGTGCTGAAGAGCACACTTCCGCCCTCACACTTGTATGACAGCTCTCCAGCTCAATTTTCCTCAGCTTTGAGAAGAAAAAACCAAGAGGCCTAGATGCTAAGTCACATGCCCAGGACCCTATGGAAGTTTGTTGTTGTTGTTGTTTTTAAAGAGACAGTTATTAGATGTTCGATGGGCTGATGCTGTCATTCTGTGAAGTATTTACCAGGACATATTGGTGTTGGCACTCTGCTGACTTCTCTTTTCCCACCCCCATCAGTGTTTACTCCATTTGCAGTGCTGTGCCAAATGCTTCGGAAAAGACAAACAGGAGAGTGCATCTGCTTTCTAGGAATTCGGATTTTAAGAGAACATTGACATTGACAGTTTACTTGCACTCAAAATACCAGGAACGATGAGATGTCCAGAGGTCCGGACAAATTCAGCAGAAGGGAAAGATCACTGGTGAACAGAAATGGCAGAGAACGAGTCAGAAATAGCTACGGGTGCTCTCATTTGCCAGGAACAGTCCCCAAATCTGTGCCTGTTCTCCCTTCAGCAGCCCCTTTGACTCCCCAAGTGTCCAGATTTGTACTATGAATTATAGGCTCCGCTTGTCAGGACAGTGGTGGCACAGGGCTGGGTGGGTGAGGTTTATTTTGATGGGTGGAGATTTAAGCAGAGACTGTTAATCAAGGGGGATATAGCAGCTAACAAGGCACCTGCACAGCAAGTTAAATACGGTAGATAATCAACAAAGCTGACCGCCACTGGTTCTCCTTCCCATAAGTCAGTGGTTCTCAGCCTTCTTAACGTTGGGACCCTTAAAACAGTTCCTCGGGTTGTGGTGAAGATGGACAATAAAATTATTCTGTTGTTACATCCTAAAATTTGTTATGGTTATGAATTGTAACAAAAATATCTGTGCTTTCCGATGGTCTTAGGTGACCCTGGTGAAAGATTCATTTGACCACTACAGGGGGTCGCAACCCGAAGGTTGAGAACTGCTGGTGTAAGTGCAGACTTCTGCATCAAGGTCAGATGTCTACATTCCCCAGGGAGCCAAAAGCACATAGTTTGTTTTTAAACTGTGGCCCAGGGAGCCCTAAAAGTTCTACAGGGGACCACAGGGACAGACTAACTCACTGCCCCACAGAGTACCAAGTTGTAGCCTTTGTTGAAAAACTCCTTCCAGCGCCTGAAACCCATCAAGAGAAAGAAAGAAGAGCCTTTTCACACTGCTCCAGAGACTAAGGTTAAAATGCACACATTCATGGGGAAATTAAATCAAAGTTGTATTTATGGTGGCTTGTAACTTTTTTTTCCTCTCAGAGCAGGTATGATAAAGAGAAGGGAACACAAGAAAATGACAGATGAGTGGACCTGGATGAGGGTGGGACTTGGTGTCTCGCAGTGGTAAAGTGCCTAGCACGGGCAAAAACCTAGGTAGGTTCCATGGGGGATGGAGTGGGGAGGGGGAGGGGGTGGAGCACACATAAAGACAAAGGAATGGCTTCATAAATGGTGGATGGTGGTTTAGATATAAAAGGCAAGTCATAATCTTACCCAGAGCTCACACTGTACAGAGAGAGAGAGAGAGAGAGAGAGAGAGAGAGAGAGAGAGAGAGAGAGAGAGAAAGAGAGCATGAGAGAAGCCTGCAATCCAAGAATCTGCTTAGCAGCCACACAATGCAACCAAGAAGGGCTGAGGGATGACAGGCTATAAATACAGACACATCCTTCTCCACCAGGCTGAGTGGGAGCCGCAGGCACAGCTGCTCAAGACCTTGGCTGGCCCTGGCTACACAGAGCTGGCAGAAGGACAAACAGTGAAAAGAAAGGGAGCGTGTTAAAGACAGACACCCTGGAAAGCAGTCGCTGAGAGACACCAGGAACAAGACCAGCGAGAGAGTAGATTCTTCTCGAAAGAGCCTTCCATTCCTACACGTGTGAAGAGTTCCTTCCACGTAAGGAAACTCTCCACACAGAGAAATGACTTGTAGAGAAATGTAATGTTCCTATCCCAGAGGCTGTGCCGTGATTCCCAGTGAGGGTGACTAGGCCAGAAATGACATTTCCCAACTTCCAAATCAAGTCTCAGGCCAACAGGCTCAAAAGAAGGATCAACATGGAAGTAAATTCCCCTCTAATCCTCTTCATGTAATTAGTAAAATAAAAACGGATTGTTCTCATAATATTTCAGGTGTGTGAAAAATTACTGAAGAGATCTGAAGTGAGAAAATGCCCTTATCTCCCCAGAAGAGACCTGTACCTCACAATTAAAGCTTGAAAAGTTATATATGACAAGAAGAAATGTCAACCATTGTGTTGCAGATGTTGGATAAAGCCTGTCTCTCATTGATCCTAACTTCATGGTGGCTCAGACCTCTCATCTGTGTGACCGATTATGAACTTGTAGAGAACGACGTTTTTTCTTTGGGCATCTTTGTTTGGGCACTTCAAATATGGAACCGTAAGTAGGCATTTAATACATACATGAAAACGAGCAGACATAGGAAACAGTTCTCCACGTCGACGCAAAGCACAGCCTGGCTCTGTGCACCTTAACGTTTGTGTAGAGCAAATCTGACTCAATCCATCAGGCTGGGCTTCACCGCACTGCCCACAGTACTGGGGTCTTCTGTATTTCCCTCAGTGTTTACATATAGCATTTAGAGTAAAAAGCAAAACCTTACACATCACTAATACTCTGGAAACTGTCTGCTTAAACTGACAGAAAATGTTACCAAACCACAAACATTCATAACAGAATTGCATCTTAAACCAGTAAGAGTCATCCCACATTTATGAACTAAAAAAAATTTTAAATTACTTTTTAATTTTATGAAGCATTATTGGCATACAAGGAACAATTAAAACTTAAAACCCAGAACTTGTGGGATTGTGGAGAGAGCTCAGCAGGATCAGTTCTCAGCTCCCACACGACAGCTCAGAAAATATAGAATAAGCTGATTTTACCTGTGTACAATAAATCTTTTCCACAATCAAGATACCCACATGTAAAATATAGGATCCATCACTCTTAAACATTTTCTCATAAAAAAAAATGTTCATCTCTTCAGCCATGTCTTTACACCACCCCTTGCTCCTCCTGTTCCTACATAAAGAACCCACTTTGATAATATCAATGTTCTTATGAATTACTTTGTGTTGTATATTCATTGATGGAGAGAGCTATCTTCCTTTATTCAAAATAATTATCTTTGAGACACATCCATGCTGTGTCATGTATCAATAGGTCATTTCTGTTCATTGCTACATAGTAGTTGTTATACCCCTGTTATTCACCTTCCACTTATTGATACACGAATGGGCTGTTTGTAATTCTGACTAGAAAGTTCAGACTGCAAAGATGCCTCGGGAAAAGGCACCGGCTGCCATGCCTGAGGAACTCAGCTTCCAACTACATAATGCAAAGAGAAAACTGATTCCTACGGAGTGTCCTCTAACCTCCACATGTGTACTGTAGTGAACAAGTACACATAGAGACCTATATGATAAATAAATAAACATAGATAGGTAGATGGATATACATACGTACGTACATACATACATACATACATACATACATACATACCTGACCAAACAGAAAGACAGACAAGCGGAAGGATGGATGGATAGATGGATGGATGGATGGACAAAAAGATGAAACAGATGAATGGACAGATGAATAAATTTAAAGACCATGTGAGCATGTGTGTTCAAATCTTTACATATATACCAGGCTTTTTTTTCTCTCATATAAACATCTAGAAATGGAATGCCTTGACCATTTTGGTGTATGAAATTTTAAATTTTTAAGAAACTGTCCAGTTGTTTTCTACAGTAGTTGGCTTGTTTTACAGTCCCAGCATGAATTCCATGACCTTGACAACACTTGGAATAGTCAATCATTGATTTTAAAAATTCTAGTACATATATATGTATGGGCACCTCGTTGTGGGTTTCATTTGTATTCCCTAATGGTTTACAACGTTAAGAATCTCTTATTAGTTTCTTGTCTAATCCTAGGTCACAACAGAGCTGTCCTGTTCTCTTACAGAAATATTGATGCTACAGGCTTTAGGTATAGGTCTAAACACACTCTCAATTACTATCTTCACATGATATACAGTGTGGACTTGAACTCATATTGTACATATGGAAAGCCAATACTTTTCAGAGTCATTTGTTCAAATGAACATTCTTTATCCACTGAATTCCCTTTGCACTTTTATCCTAAAAGACAAGACGCTGGCCATAAATGCCGAGTCTCCTTTTGGACTCTCCATAATGCCCTATGTGTTTGTCTTTCCTGATACCAGCAGCGCTCCATCCTTGACTAGTGTAACCTTGTATTAAATACCAGAATCAGTGACAGTCCGTCACCCGCCTGTGCTTTTTCTTTTTCTTCTTGTTTGAGCTATTTGAAGTCTGCTGTATTTCCTTATGAATTTGGAAGCTTGTTGGAGTTTGGTCAGAATTATAGTTAATCTCTAGATCAAACAGTACAATCCAGAATGTCTACTCTAACCCTTTCCTCTCTTTGGTCAACCATTCTCACAGGATGGAGGTGGAAGCCAGTACCTGGCGATCCGGCAAGCCAGAGGCTGAGAGGAAACAAGAGTAGGGTATCGTTATTAGTTAATTTCCTATTGCATCTATCCTGGCTTATGGTTCAAGGGGAACACAACCCATCAAGACAGAGGAAGGCAAAGACACAGAGGTGCTTCGTGATCACATTTTCATCCACGCACAGGAAGTTGAGGGAAAGAACAGGAAGTGAGGGAAAGCTGTAGAACCTCAAAGCCCGCCCCTGTGACGTACTTCCTCCAGCAAGGCTCCGACACCTCAGGGTTACAGAACCTTCCCAAACATGCTTTCTAACTAGGACTAAGTATGAACCTCCTGAGCCTGTGAGGGATGCTTCTCTCCCTAACCACCACACTGACCCACCACGCACTTATCTCCGTAAGATGAGAGGCCAGTTCCTGGCTGCCTGCTTTTGCTTTCTTCTCAGCTTCCCGTTCCTCCGCAGAGATCATGGTCTCTCTCTCCTGTTTCCCTTCCCACTAGCAGAGCCATTAGCTCCCAGCCAGGGTTCAATGTGTCACAACTATAGCTCTACTCAGGTCCCCGAAGGAAGTCCTCACTTGTTTTTGTTTGTTTGTTTGTTTTGACAAATAGTCATAATTCATCAGAACTAATATTGCTTCCCTCCTCTCCGTTATGACCTCCCATTACTCCTGAGAAGAGCAGCCCTTGGTATTACAACCATGACCGCACAAAGGCCGGAGGACTCCTCCGTATCGCCGGGGAGGAGACTGTGATGAAGGAACGTAGCGACACAAACGACTGACGCGCATGCACTTTAAGCAAAAGACTTCTGCCGTAATAAGATTTATCACAATTACTCTTGGTTGTCAGTAGCCCTCCCACCAAAAGCGTTCAAAAATTTATTACAATTTAAAGAAATCAAGGAGCTGGGGAAATAGCTCAGTTGATAAAGTGCTTGTCGCATAAGCAAGAGGACCTGAGTTCCACCCACAACCCTAATATTAAGAAGATTTAAAAAAAAAAATCTGCACCTCTGTGATCCCTGTACAGGGTGGCAGACACAGGAAGATCCCTGGGGCTTGCTGATCAGAGAGGCTAATCGACTCAGTGAGATCTCAAGGCAAGACCCTGTTTTAAAAACTAAAGTGGAGAGGGGTTGGAAAGACACAGAACAACCTAGGTGACCAAGCCATGGCGACATCTTTAATCCCATTTCTACTAGTGTCAACAAACACAAAACACCCTCCTCTAATGCTTCACATCCTGAGGGAGATAAAAACTGTAATTCATAAAACAGGAACTATTATATTTTTTTTAAAAAAATCTAAGAAAATAAAAAAGTTTATATTCTCCACATTGACACTTTCATGTTCTATTTCCATAAAAAAGAGAAAGAATGAAGAAGCTGGTGGGGGATGGGGTGTGGGGGGAGGGAAGGGTCCTCAGGCACCTTTAGTGTCTTCTCCTAACTGCAGGCTCTTCACCTGCCACCAGATGGTACCTTGGGTTGTGATATGAGTTGACCCCAAATGGGAATAAATAAATAAACAGAAATGATGCAAGCAACTACACACATTCAGTGGCAAGTATATCATTTGTGAACATTATATGCATAAATTATTAACCAGCTCTTTTTGTTGGTTGGGTGGGTAGGTAGGTAGGTGACTGGCTGGCAGGCAGACTGGCTGGCTGGCTGGCTGGTTGGTTAATTAGTTGATTGGTTGATTTTTCCTGACAGGGTTTCTCTGTGTAGCCCTGGCTGTCCTGGAACTTGCTCTGTAGACCAGGCTGGCCTCGAACTCAGAGATTTGCCTGCTTCTGCCTCCGAAGTGCTATGATGAAAGGCGTGCGCCACCACAGCCCAGTTTATTAGCCAGCTCTCTGACCATGTGTAAGAGTACACTTTCACCTGAATTTCCAAAATATCCTTTCGCAGATTTTGATTTTTAATTTATGGGTATGTGTGTTTCCTCAGAGGCCAACGGTCTTCAGATCCCCTGGAACTACAGATGGGTTTGGGTCACCATGTAAATGCTAACATGGGAAATCCAAACCTTGGCGAGAGCAACAAGTGCTCTTAACCACTGAGCCATCTCTCCAGCCTCAATTTCAAAACTTTCTTAACAATGAGTGTCTTTTCCTTATATGTTCATTTCCTTGTTAATTTTAGTTTAGTTGTGATGCTTTTCAGGGGGGTGGTGTTTGGCTTTGCTTTTTTTTTTTCCTTTGGAATTTTGCCGTTTCATTGTTTGAATGTGGTTTGGTTTGGCCTGAGTTTATGGTTTAGTCTTGTCTGGTGTTCCCAACTGAAAGAACCAAAGGTACAGTCGCAAGGATCCTTGTTGGACAGTGAACGTCATGTGGTCGGGCTCGTCCCTGAGCAGTGTCCGGCTCTCCATCAGCAGAGATCGTCACATGTTCGGGTACTTCTGTCCAGCAGTGTCCGTCATCTGTTCAGCCTCCAACATCAAGCAGTGTACATCATCTTTTAGGGCTCCTCCATCGGGTAGCATACATGTCCTGTTCCATTTTCCTAATGACCGGTTACTTCCTGCCTTGGCGGCCTCACTCCTGACGACTCCCTAGATACGGTTCCTAATGCAGCTTAACATTCACCGAGTGACAATCACTCAACCAAGACTTTAGGTGTTCTCTGTCAGATGCACTCTTTTATTAGGACAATGGTTTTTAAATGTCCTATTTTAAAATATTGAAAAGTATAAAGAAGAAACAAAGTACACACCTAGTTCACAACCCATGGACATCAGCGCTGTGAAAGGCCACATCGTTGTTGTCGTTGTTTTGGTTTTGGCGTGGAGGATTTTTTTTTCTCATTTGTTTTCTACCTTACTACTTTGATATGTCATAGGATTTTATTCTCTATTTTCTTCTCTACAAAGGTTTTCTAAATGAGTTTGAAAATATTTCCTTCAGGCTGGAGCAATGGGTCAGCGGTTAATTTAAAAGCACTGACTGTTTTTCTAGAGGTCCTAAGTTCAATTCCCAGCAACCACATGGTGGGTCACAACCATCTGTCATGGGATCTGGTGCCCTCTTCTGGCCTGCAGGATACATGCAGGCAGAATGCTATATACATAAAAAAATAAATAAATCTTTTTTTAAAAAATTTCCGCCTGCCGGGCGGTGGTGGCGCACGCCTTTAATCCCAGCACTTGGGAGGCAGAGGCAGGCGGATTTCTGAGTTCGAGGCCAGCCTGGTCTACAGAGTGAGTTCCAGGACAGCCAGGGCTACACAGAGAAACCCTGTCTCGAAAAACAAAAACAAAAACAAAAACAAACAAACAAACAAAAAATATTTTCTTCAGAGGGCTGTCCTTGGCACTCAGTGATTTGAAGTTTACCCTAGGCCTTTAGAAGAACACTAGACATCTAACATACCCTTGGTCTATGCGAGCTCGTGTCTCCACTGCAGCTGCCTCATGAGCTTCCAACAGTGCCGACTTTCTTTTCCTTTCTGCTTACTCTGGCCACAGTTGCACACATGCAAGATCCCACCCATTGCTACTGACTGCACAAGGATGCATTTTAAAAGATCGTCCTGCAGGTAAGTATGACAGAGGAAACCAACTGCCCACAAGTCTTGAGAAACAGCAATCTCTTTCCTTTCCACTACAGAATTATTGCGGTATCTTATTTTCTGCTAAAAATTATTTCCAATGGGTACTGAGGTGCTCTATGACAGGCTTTCTGAGAGATTGTCTTCCAAAGCCTTCTCAGAGACACAGCCTAGTCTGCACAGAGAAGGAACTAGCCTGGTGGGGAACGGGAAAGACTGGAAGCAAGGATAGTTCATTAAGACATCCAGTGGCCTGTGAGACAGAAAAGGAGCCAGAGAGAACACTGGAAAATGTACAATGTTCTAAACCCCAGCCTGGGTGGCCCACATAGCAAGAGCAGCCTGCAAAGCTGGGCCATCGTGGTATCTGGCCTCTGCTCGCACCAGCTGTCTGTGTAAGCAGTAAACATGAGGGGTTCCCTCGATAGCTGTGGGGATCCATGTGCTGCCACCTGTCAAGTCATCCTTCCTGACATCTGTCCATCTCTTCAATAAATATTTACCGAAGATTTGTATATGCTGTGAGGTGTGATAGACAGTAAGACTACAATGCCGTACACCACCAGATACCAAGCTCTGGGATGTATGGGTCAGACAGCCAGCAGCTTACCCTTACTCTGCCCTGACCCCCAAAGGCTGCATCTTGAGTTTCTGCTTCTTTTCTGAACTCACTAAAATCTCTGAGGGGCAAGGCACTTCAGGAACCCTTTTGGTTGTGAGCCACAGAAAATAAAAAATTCTTTCTTTTCCTACCTCAGGGATTGAGTGCTTTCTCTGTTTGTATTGAGTTCCATGTCTCTGTTCCTGTCAGCCACTCTGTTAGGAACTGACAGGGAACCATGACCAAAGGGTTCAATTAACTTCTTAAAACTGAACACTAGGGCTTCTACGGCAGAGCTGTACCTTGTAGAAGGATCTGAGCTCCTGTGCGTGTGCACACATGCATGCATGCACATGCACGTGCACACACACAGACACACACACAACAACAACAACAACAAAACCCATCTAAACGTTAAAACTTAAGCCACTGTACATGAAGAGAAATACATTTGAGAAGGCTAAGTTTTTAGTGCAGTCACTTCATAAATGTATTTTGGGTTGAATATTTACTTGGTTGTTTAGAGCCTTTTTTATATGTCTGTCTGTCTGTCTGTCTGCCTGTGTGTATGCCACGTGTATGAGGGAAGATGCCTAAGGAGGCTAGAAGAGGGCACCTGATTCTCTCATAGCTGGAGTTACAGAAGGGTGTGAGTCACTCAGTGGAAAGAGATGCTGGAATTCAAATCAAGGTCGTCAGGAAAACCAGGAAGTACTCCTAACCACTGAGCCATGGATCCAGCCCAGAATGTTTATGTATGTGCAATTATAACAAATGTTAGTTTTTACATAAGTAAAACGTTATGATGGTTTGTTTATGCTTGGCCCACAGAGTGGTCCAGTTGGAGAAGGTGTGTCACTGTGGTCGTGGGCTTTAATACCCTCATCCGAGCTGCCTGGAAGTCAATCTTCCACTAGCAGCCTTCAGATGAAGATGTAGAACTCCCAGCTCCTCCTGCATCATGCCTGCCTGGATAGATGCTGCCATGTTTCTGTCTTGATGATAACAGAACCTGTAAGCCAGCCCCAATTAAATGTTGTTCTTTTGAGTTGCTTTGGTCATGGTGTCTGTCCACAGCAGTCAAACCCTAACTAAGACAAACTTTCAAAAGAAAGTTGCTGGCAACAGAAACATGTGCAGCCGGTTTAAACACAGGGAGACATAGCTCATGCGACTTACCCATATATATGAGTAACTTTTTAAGAATTCTCTTAATTCAGTTGTTCCCACTCCACTAATATATTTTACTAATAAGTTCCAATGCTGTAAGGCCCTCCTCCGCTTGCCCGTATGGAGTTCCTACAGCCAGTGGTTTGAGAAGTCATATATCCCAGAAGGAAGGAGCAAGGAACACCCAGAGAAAATCCTGAGCTACGTATGTTTCCATCGTCCTTAAAAAATGTATTTTTTACATTCTCCCATGCCAGTGCTTTAAAAATCAGCTTTTAAATTAATTAGTTAGCAGCATTTGCGGAGGAGAACATTTATTACAGGATTTTAATAATTGTTACTTATTGCCACCGCCAAGATAACACCGGGGACTAAATCACCATGAAGCTGCCAGTGAGAATCCGAGGCACCCTCATTTTATAAACATGGAATCTCAGGCTTAAATATTAAATAGGTGTTTACATAAAATTTAATCAAGGCCAAGCAATGAATCTAGCGTAAAGTTAGTGCGTTTCCTACCACTGGACTGACACTGTAACACCCGCGAGGCATTGCTTTGACTTTTCCATCTACTTTAGGATACAAGTTCCTCAGAAGTGGTCACTGATGGTCACCGGTCACGTGGACCACAGCCTTAGCTATTCTCTACTGCTGGTGACAGTGACAGCCCTCTTACTGCTGTGCCTTCTATATAGTTTGTATTTTAAAGCACCCCAATGCGAGCTATTTCCCATCTTTAATCTCTTCTTCTTCTCAATAAAAATGAATAGAAAAAAATCTCCCCTCAACTCTTATCATAAGTTTCCCTAAAACATCAGAAGCATGGTTTCTGTATGGGAGTAATAATAATTGTAAGATTATTACTGTAAGGAAATAAATTCTCACCAGTAACATTGCCCAGAAAAGCCAACTTCAGGGTAAGATAGAAATACTTCCTGATCCAACCGAGCCCGGAGAAGCACTCTGCCTTCTTCTGTTACTGAGCAGAAAGCATACAGCATGCATAGGAAAGGCTAAAGATCACAATCAGCATGGCTTTTGAAAACCAAACAGCGAAAGGTTTCCAACTCGGAGATGGACTTTCAAAACTATTCTTTTCTCTCTTTCGGTTTATAGAACTTTATTCGTCTATTTCCCAGCTCCCTTCCACCATAACTATCAAAAGGAGGCCGTTCTATCAGGATGCACCAAACTTCCTGAAGACGGCAGATAAAATGTAAAAATTAAATTGCTTTTTTTTTCGTAACTATCACAGTGTTGTCAAGGATGGAATGGGTCTATTCATTTAGTGTTGACCTCCCATCATTTCTATTTCAAATCTCTCACCGGAATCCTTCCCCTCAGCCTGATCTGCCTAACAGGAGGGAGACGAGATTTGATACTTTATCAAAGATGGCCGTCCTCAAGGTGGGCGGAGCCTCGAAGGAAATAAATGAACCACAACAAGATCTACGTTAGGAGCCCAGTGACCAATGTCTTCTTGTCGTTCTTTTGAGCCATGGCTTGTGAGCTCTGCTTATGATGGAAATTCTAACCTAGTGGCTCTCAACCGTCCTAACGCTGCACTCCTTTAATACAGTTCCTCATGTTGTGGTGACAGAAATGTAATTTTGCCACTGTTATGAGTCATAATGTAGACATTTGTGTTTTCTGATGGTCATAGGTGACCCCTGTGAAAGAGGGTCACGACCCCCAAATAGGTCACAATGCACAGGTTGAGCTCTGATCTCAAACTTCTTCGTAAACAGATAACCAGCCACAGTATGTCAGATAAAATAATGAATTTGGGCTTGATGATTATCTGGTGAAGGAATAGAAGACCCAAGGGAAGAAATGCCAACATTTTGGGTCAGTGCAGATCCATAGGGAACAGCTTGGCCAGACCCTCACCTGCAGTCCACCTGAGCTATAAGACGCTACTAACACCACTCTGACTGTAAAATCAAAATACTAAACACGTCTCGGTGCTCTCCTCCACTCTGTTGTTTTTATCACCGTGGGTCATTCCCAGCGGACACATCTCTGAACCTCAGAATCTGTTCCTGTGTCGTTGTCCACACTTTTAATACCCTCACTGGTTTCTTCCTCCTCCTAAACTTCTGTCTAAACACAGTCGTAATAACTCTGCTTCCTGACCCTCTCACTGACAAGGTCTCCCTGGAGTAGCATCAATAATTACTTTACAGAAGATGACACCAAGTCTCTTCTCTCTTGGCCTACAGATCTGATTCCAGGCACTGCCTTGCGCTCACCACCGTGAGTGGATAACTTACTATATGACCTCAAATGTAGCAAGGCAACCCCATGCCTATCATCTTCCCATGAGTGTGGACCAACCCATCCTCCTGGCCTCTCTGTTCCTATTAAGTTCCCAGACACATGAGCTAAGAATCCACAACCCCCTTAGGTTCTCTCATTGATCCATAAGGCATCCATTGCCCCGAGCAAGCACACCCCGTTAGCCCACCCCTCTGACTCTACCTTGCCAATCTGTTGTTAGGAGTGATCTCCGTTATGTGGGTTTGTTTGCTTTTGTTTGATGCTATTAGTCTCTTTCTAACCTTCTGTCACTGAGATTTTTACGTATCAGACAGCTTACTTTGAGGCCCTTGTTTACACACCTTGCATCTTGCGTCCTGTCTTTGTTCTCTCTGCCTTGCACGCCTCCCCCAAGTCTCCATGGATTCTCTGCCTGCCCATCTTTAGGAATGTATGTCAAATAGGATTTTCTACAGGAAACATTTCCTGCCTTCCCCAAACAAATATGACGCATGGTTCTTTGAAATCCACAGGATCGGAGCGGTTGTTTCTCCCACAACTACTTTCCCAGCATTATATGACAATACATAATGTACCTGCTACACCACCTCATGCTGGCCTGAACACTTTGTGACGGCGGGAATCCTGCTTCTTTCCTGTTTCCTTTACAGAAGCTTTGCATACAGTCAGAAGACAGTATTTCTATACATTGACACCTATGTATGTATCCCTTTCATTTCTTTCCAAACTGATCTGTGGTCTTTCAATAAAGATTTGTTGAAAACATGGAGAAAAACCTGTTGCTTTTATGTTTCTATGGAAACCAGCTACAGTCTCCTAGTACTGGCTATAGCAACCCTTCAATAAGATTGCTAGTTACATATTCATATATTCATTAAAATACAACCTAAACTCTGCTTTTGTTTCTGCTCTTTCTTTCTCTTCCTCCTGTCTGTATCATTTAGACTGGGAGGGTGAGGAGAATACATCTTATATATTTCAGGGTCTGTAATAGTATCTCCAGTCTCTACTCACCAGGCACACTGCCTTCAACCAGAATACAGGTTTTCAATGCAAACGTCGTATTTTACATTAATTAAAAAACCAAAACAAACAAACCAAGCAGGGAGATATAGACCTCTAATCCCAGTTTCTCAGGCAGCTGAACACAAGAGCTTAAGGCCAGTCTAGGAAAGGTAATGAGATCATCTCAAAACAAACAAAAACAAATAATATAAAAATTAAAATATTAAGCTATTTTAAGAACATATTTTTACTTAACTCATACTTAGAATACCATCTTAACAAGTAATGAAGATGAAATAAATTGGTGGAAAATTTTGCATCCTTTTTTTCTTATTAGTCTTTGAAACCTTGTGTGTATTTAAGGCAGGGCACTAGCCGAATTTCAATATCTTTGCCATAGGTGCTAGTAGCCCCTTGTTTAAAATGTTCAGATCTAGACATTTTTCCCTAGACTGAGAGATCATTTTTTCGAGGCAAAAAAAGAAAAAAAAAGAAAGAGAGAAAGAAACCCTTTCTTCTTGTTCCATAATGACTCATGCTTATAATCAAATATAGCAAAGTTCAGCATCAGACAAACTCAGAAAACTTCAAAGCAGATAGATGATAAGAGAGAACTGGGGTATGGAAGGAAACCTCAGATAATTCTAGCACACGTGTCACCGTGTCATGTAGAGAGCTGTGCTTCAAGCATCCTTCTCCGCCCCAGGAACCGTATGCATCTATACATCCTCCAAAGGGAGCATTCCTAGTACGCAGAGGAGCAAAGCGTTCTTCATTAAATATTGATTTCATTCACATTTCCCTTGGGCCGTGCATTACTGAGGAGGAGAGAGACGTTCTCCAAATCACCCCCCGCCCCAGACACACACACACACACACACACACACATACACACACACACACACACACACACACACTTTGACTTTACAAATAAAGAAACTGGAATTCGGCAGAGTTAGAAATTACCCCGAGATTCTGTGCTTATTGCAGAAGAAGCCAGAGCCCAAGCTCTGTGAGTCCTGACCCTTAGCCATCCCTGCCTCGGCTGCTCAACACGCACTCCTCAACCACTGGCTTTCTTGCGTCTAGCGCGATATCTATGTTTTATGAGAATTGTCTTAAATGAATTCATCTACATAAAAATCCTGTGCACTGCACTTGTTCAAACTGAACGGGGGTGACAGCATGTAAAGAAAACGAAGAGCAACCTGAAGCTACATTTAGTCGATGCTTACGCTTTAGGGGTTCAATGCCTAATCTCTCAATGTCGACAAAAACTTACTTACTGAAAATAGGTAAAGAAAAGATCATGTGTGTATGTGTGTGTGTGTGTGTGTGTGTGTGTGTGTGAGAGAGAGAGAGAGAGAGAAGTCTCTCAACACATTTCAATAAGAGACAATGCTCATAATTCACAAGTTTTCGACAAGTCTACCTTTTGCATTTCGATGTGAGTCAAGGAGATTATCAGCTTCAGTACACCTGACAGAATAGTCTTCCATAGGGTCCGTGTCACAAGAATCTCCTGCACCCTAAATATTTAATCGCCTGAACACTAAATATTTCTATTCCTTAGCTGCTTGATGAGCATTCTAGCCTGCTTCCTGCACATGGGAAAAAGGACTGGTGTCTGTCTCCTAGATAACATACCCTTACTGCCATGGATAATGGGAAGGCTGACTGTGCCAATAGGATAAGCCAACTTTACAAAAATCTCTTCTCTCTCAATAACAAGTGTAACAGAAACATGCCCACAAACAGAATGAGCCACCGCTTTCCGTGTGATAACAACAGGAAGGTAATGGCATTCTTTATCTTTGGAACTTTTGTATATCAATTTTCTCAATGCTGTGGAAAGATTGGCATTTTAATGGCACCTTGTAGCAATATCCTGCTGCATTTTGGTGTGAATTGAGTTAGTGTACCACTGGGTGGAAAGAAACACACACACACAAACACAGATGTATGCACATGCACACACGCACACACATACCACACTAAACACACCGCACACACACCACATTAAACACACCACACACACACATACTACACACCACATACACATACCACACATCACAAACCACACTAAACACACACATACATCACACAACACACACATCACACTATACACACACATAATTGTACACACACACCACACACGCACTAAAAACACACATTAAACACACCCACACCGCATATACACTACAATTACCACACACACACCACACTAAACACACCACACTAAACACACACATCACACTATATCCACCACACACACACACACCACACATACTACACACACCACACCACACACACACACACACACACACACACACACACACACAGAGTTTTTCCCTCCATGCAATCCCCTAAACTTTGGGTTTGATGGAGGCTCATTTATTCAAGGCCTTTGAAGGAGAAGCTTCCTGCCTGTGCCTCCCGTCAGCGGGATGCTCAGGGAAACAGGTCTGCAGTTTGGAATTTGAGCCCTGCAGTTAGAGAACAAAGTCCCAGAATGCCTGTCCTTCAGGACACAATGAAACAGCCAGCTGTTTGCTTAGACATTTGTCTGAGCAGCGCTTTATCGGGCTATTATTAGTTTTAATGCTGTAATTAGATGCGCAAATGTACCCTGAGGTATGTTTGGATGGGAACATCATACAAATCAGAATTGACAATAATGAACACAGCTGCATTTCTGCCAATGATTAGGCATTTAAATAAGTACTCATGGTGTGTTCGCTGGAATATGAGATTCCCACAGAGAGGAGAGGTTAGCTGTGACGTGAGGCTGCCAACGGGGCATCAAAAGTATCGGGAAAACAAAAGGGACAGAAATCCAACCAGATTCTACTTGGAAACTGGAAACTAACTTCTCCCAAGGAGGGAGCATCTAAGCAGTGCCTCGTCGGATATCAGCAAACGACGTGGCATTTCCTGTGAATTATCTACACATAGGTGTTTGGATTGCGTGTATGGCACACTCCCTTCCAAGACACCCTAAGCTCGGAGAGAACAGAGAATGTGCCAGGTCCCCAGCATCAAAGCATCATCCAGTTCCCTCCCCCCAGGCACGAGTTCTCAAAAGGATGATAAACAGACTGTGGTGTTCACCGGACACAGCCTGTGCAAACGTGACTTGGGTCCGTCTGAAATTTTCATGAGCCATTTAAAGCTCAGCGACACAAAGGTTAACGCTTGCCCTGTGCCACTGGGACCAGAGGCTGGACGCAGCTAAGTGACTTGTCAACGGCTTAGGATTTATTAGCCTAGATTCGAACATAAAATAGAAAGTGTAGTAGCTCACTTTGCGTTTTGCCAGACTCCTTACTGAACGGGAGCAGCCATCCAGGGTTGGTTAGTGTACTTTTCCTAACTCTGCCTGCTACACTGAGATCATCACAATGATAGAAAATACAGATTCAACTCTTCTAAGTTCATAACACTTCCCTGGGACATCGTCACTAAATCTCTTTCATCTACATTGGCCTAAAGGCCTGCCGTCCCTCTCCCTGTAGTTCCCTAAATCCTGCAGGTCACTAAATCAGCTCATCTGCGTTCCACTCCACTTCTTGTCCCCAAGACTTCTCCCTCAAGGTCCCAAGCTGCCCCCTGGGACCCCTGACTCCATTACTTCTACCAACTCAAGAAATACAAATCCAATGACATCAACACATTGAGTCGACATCGTATCTGTTTCTGGAGGCTAAGAAGAATCTGAAGAATCTCTGACTAGTCTGTAAGCCTGTGTGGTCTGAGAACACTGTGGCAATGTTTAAGGGTCTCCTGATGGTCTAGGAGCGAAATAGCCAAGTTTTAAGCTTATGTCAACCTACTGTGTCTACCCTCTTGGGTCAGAAGCGAGTGCTTTTCAGTGTCTGAAAGACATTGTTTTAAACACACATTCTCTACACACACTGCTATGGAATGAAAATAAGGCCTTGTGTAAGTACTTTGATATATATTTTGACCAAAAAAAAAAAAAAGTTATGATGTTCTTCATACTGAAGCAAAAACAGAAGTAAAGAAAATGAGCAATGTTCCCAGCAGGAATAGTTAAAGGAGAATCTATCATCTATTTAAATTTCAGAGGAAATAATTCTAGGTTGTAAAGAATTAAAAGTATGAGTGCCTTTGGCAGCCAAGAGAGGTCCTCAAACAAATGTTCAGATTCAACTTTACTTTGTGTCATGTTTCAGTAAATCTGTTGAAACACGAGCTTTGACAGTGGTGGATCGGGCCACATTGCCAAGCCTTGTGTCATCTACAACCTTAAATAGGTTTAACCTTTATACTGAGGGGACTTCTGAGCACCAATAGAACTACATTTCTATGTGCTACACAGAAACTGTCAAAAACTTCATCAACTGTTAAAAAACTAAGCTGCCAGCAAACAGAGTCTCACAAATACAGGCTACACTGGCACGTTCACCTGGACCTGTCCGTCTATGTAGTCCTGAGCTCTGCCCATAAGGAATTAACCAGTGAGGGACTCAGCTCTCAGCTGTGTCATCGAAGGGTTTTCAACAAGTCATTAGAAGACTTGAAGAAACTGAACGAAGACACAGAGAAGCAGAATAAGGATGTATACCCAGAACCCTGGTCTCCCAGGGTGTTCTTAACACCCAGATCCAATCTCTCAGAGTTCCTAAGCTGTCCCAGAATCCTTAGAATAAATGTTCTCTCTTTTAAAAATTAAATTTAATTGTTGTCTGTAGTATCATATAAAGATCTTTGAGTAGGAAATACTTGCTTACCTGCTGTTTAGAATGGTCCGGCATGTATTAATATAAACCATCAGAAAGATCCCAGAGAATCTGAAAACATTTAACACACCAAAGGGATTTCTTATTGAATAAAATCTAAAAACCTTTGGATTAGTTCTCCAGAGACTATGTCTCTTAAAAAAAAACAATATCCATATTACTATAAACTTATTCAATATGCTTTCTCAACCAGGGATATTTGACCTCAGTATATAATAGAGAAGGAAGGGCCAGAGAGTAAAATCCCAGGAATTTATGCCTCAGGCTTTTGTGCATTTCACCTTGAAAAGACAGAGTCTCCACAAATCACAGGGGCATCTTCTTCCTTGGTATTAGCTCAATTGCCAACAATGAACACTTTATCTTAGATAATACAATATTGACCTTTAAAAATGTGATCAATCGATACTTTAATGTAGCATGACTCTGTACTCACTTCCAATCAATACACATACTCTGAAGTGTCCAGCAGAATTTCACTATGCTCTACAGCAACATGGCTGGCCTCATCCTCAAATCTCCACAAATATGTCACAAGAAATAGCCACGTAGCAGGGCGGTGGTGGTGCACGCCTTTAATCCCAGCGCTTGGGAGGCAGAGGCAGGCGGATTTCTGAGTTCGAGGCCAGCCTGGTCTACCAAGTGAGTTCCAGGACAGCCAGGGCTACACAGAGAAACCTTGTCTTGAAAAAAACCAAAAAAAAAAAAAAAGAAAAGAAAAGAAAAGAAAAGAAATAGCCACGAACTAGGCACAGACACACAAAACTTGTTCCCAGAACAGTTTTATGATTTTAAAAAGAGAGAGAGAGATACTGAGCATCTCAAGTTATAAATAATCCTAAGGAAAACCAATATTCACATAAACATTTTATTTCAGGTCAAACAGAAGGTTATATTTGAAGCAATCCC
Organism: Grammomys surdaster; assembly: GCF_004785775.1. Taxonomy (NCBI): domain Eukaryota; kingdom Metazoa; phylum Chordata; class Mammalia; order Rodentia; family Muridae; genus Grammomys; species Grammomys surdaster. Next base: position 9,165,150 of record NW_021621071.1, on the reverse strand, counting down.
TAGCACAATTGGTGAACACACCATTGGATCTGTTAGAGTTTAAATACCATGCTAACTTTCAGGCATCTGAGAAACAAATTTAGACAAAAGGAAGAAGTCCCTTTCTCTCTCTCTCTCTCTCTCTCTCTCTCTCTCTCTCTCTCTCTCTCTCTCTCTCTCAATCTTAACATGTTGAATATTACCAGGAATAGCCACAAAAACAGATTCTAAAAGGCGACTCTTCCATTACCAATATATAAAATAAATCTGTGTCCAGCAGCATAAAAGGTAGTCAGGTTACTGCAGCAGCAGAAAGGACTCATTTCTAACACGGAGATGAATTCTGCACAGCTGGGTTCTCTGACATAAATGCAACCAGGACAGTGTCCAGGCAAAGCTCACTTATGTCAAACCTCTATTTCCAAAGGTACTCTATCTAGACCACAAATTCTGCACCAATAGGAGGAGTCCAAAAGGTCCCGTGACAATGATTAATGTTTTATAAAGACATCCTTCCAGGTCCTTTGACGAAGGAGGCATTTCAGAAAAAAAGTAGCTTCCCAAGGAAGGTTAGCCTACTGCTCTTCTCAGAGATGTTTCTAGAACACACTCTACAGTTCTAGACATTCAAAGCTAGAGTGCTACAGCTGTGCTGAACTCTTGGTGGCGTCTTTAGGGCAATCGATACTAAATCATGTCAAATGTTTTGGTGTGAGAGGAAAGACCTACTGAGTTCGCTCTAGGTTCATGTCAATTTGTCTCAAGATACACTCTCAAGCATGCACAAACACACACCCACACACAGAGAGAGAGAAAGAGATGGGAGGGGACAGACAGACAGTCAGACAGACAGACAAGTGAAATAGCTGTTATTTCTCTTGACTCCCAAACTGGGTTCCTACTGCCCAGCCTCCTCTTCTGGCCTCTCCAATGCTCTACCTCTCACTGTGCCCAGGGGTTCAGGTGCTCACACGAAGGCTGAGTTATAATCCATAAATCTGAATGGTATCCACGGCCCTTGTCCATATTCTCTCTGTTGATCAGCTGACGTATACACATAGCTGAGAGGAAACTGAAGCACATGCAATGAAGTCTTCCTCAACTTAGATGGATTAGTCAGCCAATAACCTTTCAGTGAGCTTCTGAGCCTTGCTGGATAGAACCCCCTCGTGACTCCCACACTGCGAGAGCGCTCACGGAAATAAGTCACAATTTCAGTAACTAGTAGAACCATTTGCGCCAACGAGAGTCCTCTGAAACTCAATGTAACTAGTAGAACCATTTGCGCCAACGAGAGTCCTCTGAAACTCAATGTCCCTTCCACGGACTGCCAGGCTTTCTCAGTGACCTTAACATTCCCATCTTTAAATGGAAAGGAGGAAAGCTAAGTCCCAGCCCTGGCAATTACTGAGTGCCCCCGTGCGGGTGACTCACCCACATACTCCTAGAGTTTCCTTGACTGTGGGACAGAGATACCATCTTAATACATATTAGCTGTGAAGCTGAGGGAAACAGTCCTCCAAGGAGCAGAGCAGGGCCAGGCCCACAGAACGCACTCAGGCAAGACTCGCATGGGAGGTTAGGTCTGGATCAGCATAACTAAGCCACAGTACTCAAAAGCTTAGTCCAACAGTTCTCTGAGTAGTTCAGTGATTGTAGCTCTTTGGCTGAGACTGCCGGGCTTGAGTAAAAAACTCATAAAGTTGAAGGTTTCGATAAAACAGAGACATACATACATACATACATACATACATACATACATAAATTCAGACAGACAGACAGATGGACAGACACCACACACACACACACACATACACTCCAAAATTAGAGGGATTTCTACTTTCACTCTGAAACTCTTTCCTAATGTCTAGCTTGCTACCCTACTAATCCAGAACACTTTAAGTTCCGTAAGACATGAAGCATGTTCAATCTCTCTCTCTCTCTCTCTCTCTCTCTCTCTCTCTCTCTCTCTCTCTCTCTCTCCCTCTCTCTCCCTCTCTCTCCCTCTCTCTCTCCCTCTCTCTCCCTCTCTCTCCCTCTCTCTCTCTTTCTCTCTCTCTCTCTCTCTCTCTCCCACTCTCTCTCCCACTCACCCACTTATACAAACCCCATTGATTTTGTTACTCTGGGGACCTGTAACACAGTATCTGTTATTATTTTATTATTTATAATTGCATTATAGAACATACATTGTATTCTTCCCATAGGAAGAATGACACACTCGTCTCACCCTTCTTAGACCAAAAGAAACAGGTGATCCTCAGCAAATCCATAAAATGTCCCCACTGTGGCTTTCTCCATCAGACAAGCACGTACATCAGAATAGCACCTGAGGCCACTCCCATTGAGGATATATATATATATATATATATATATATATATATATATATCCTGTATGAATAAATATACACATGCACATACATCATATATACTAGAATGTAACTCACAGTAATTATGAGCATAGGATTGTTCAACTGCTTACTTTCCTGCTGGTTTTGGTTTGGGGTAGGAGAGGATTAAATGAGTTTCGTATGAAAGTTTTCCTGTTGTTGATGTTTTAAGACATGCTCTAGTATAGGCAAGGTTTGCCCCGATTTTACTATGTAGCCAAACCTGACCTCCTAACACTGGGCATAGAAGTGTACCACCCCGTACCCAGCACCTACTGGATTTTTCAAGCATGTGCTTTCCCTCTCAAAACCCCTCTTTCTGTGTACGGTGATAGAATAAAGAAACAGCATGGCTCTGAGTAGAAAGTCATTCACAATCTCTTCTCATACTTCTCTTTAGCAAAGTCAAGGAGAGCTGCAAACCTGGTAATTTTATTCTATTTCAACTCACAGGATATAAATACTCTTATTTTTCTGCTGGGCACCATTATTTCCTTACTTGTCCATATTTTAAAGTGTATATGTGCTACGTGTTCTGTCTCTTACCTGGCACTTGGCTTTAAATACCTGAACTTCTTTAATCATCGGAATTATAGTTTCACAAGGCCGGGTTGCAAGTGGCTTAGCGTTTAGACTTTATGCGGGAGCCAGAAGGAATTGGTCCAGTCCAGAGGAAGCATATGGACTGGAGCTGGGAGCACCACTCATAAAAGGTGCACGGAAGGAGGCAGAGAACGGCCTCTCGGGGGACAAGCAGACATGTTCATGTGACAGCACAATTTGGAATGACAGAGGCTCCCAGGGCCATGCCATCTGTCTCCTGTCCAACCCTTGAACGGCCTGGTCCGTGTGGGTAAATGCTGGCTGGCAGGTGTGGGCTAATTTACTGGCAGTGGCCAAGCTTGGCTCTGCAGGTGGGAGTGACTCCAGCCACAAGTACAGGTCCAAGGCCAGTCCTGAAATGAGAGAGTGTATCTTCCCTTTGCTTTGCTTAAGCGCCACAAATGAAGGATTCATCTTTATGTACAGAATTCTGTTCTGGAGTCTACAGTTAAAAGGAATGGGTCGACTCTAGGGCAAGTCCTCTAGTGAGGGCTTGGAGAGAACCGGAATATCCTCACAGTTTCACTAAAAGTGTAACTGTCCAGATCCGCAATAACATCTCAGAAAATAAGGGTGTGGCTCCATGCTTTTAGAGGCAGCGTGTATCAGCCACTCCCAACAGCACACCTGACTGACTCTGGGTGTGATGTAAGGATTTCCCCCCAATGACGTCAAGACTCTGAATGCAAACTTAAGCCCAGAGCAGAAGCAAATGACACTGGGCTTCCAGTCACCCAGCTTACCCTCCGTAGGTGTCATCTTCACCAGTGAGTCACTGCTGTCTTACACCCTCAGCCCTTCTTCCTTATCAATACTATTTAAAGCCCTCCCTCCCAAATGCACAGAATGTACAGAATGGCTTCATAACTCCCTGGCACTTTACTACTATCTCATTTCACATTGTCACGTGATCTATGCTATTGCCCAGAATACTTGGATTTGTATAGAACACGTGAAAGATAAAATTTACTTTAAAAAAAATGAAAAAATAAAAAAGGAGACTCGCTGATGTGGAATTTCAATGAGTAGATTAAAGAAGCTATTGGGAAGGAATTCAAAGGCATTTTCTCAGCCTCTGAATTGAAATAACTCATTGAGGGCTCACTCCACCGACAAGCGAGGCTGACCCTGACGGAGCCCTTCATAATAACACAGTTGAGTTTTAATCCTGAGAGATCTGCCTGTTAATTCAGAGCATTCAACTCAGAAAGAACCAAGAGAAAGGCTAACGGTGCCTCTGGTCCCTCCCAGGAGGGCTCGTCATCACTTCCTTCCTGTGGAACAGTGGTGTATGTTAGGAGAGCATCTCTTCCAGCAGCTAAATGTCTGCAGAAGGCAGGTATGCCATGCTCACCTAAGGGACCAATCCAAAGAACTTTTCCCCTAAATTTCACATGCAAAACGCTCCCATCTTGAGAGAGCTGGGATTTGTATGTACAAAGTAACAAATCAGGAATTAAGCCGCTTGGATTTGCCACTTATTGATCTCGTATTATTCCCCGGGGAAGCATTATTCAACCATTTTCTTGCTCAATTTTACATTTTATAGAAAATAAGATTGATTGAAAAAAAAAACCTTCTTACAGATTTTTCTAAGTGGCTGTACATTCCTCTTATAAATCTTTGGAATAAAAAAAAGCTGCTGGGGAAAAAAAATCTCACAACTTTTGCCATAATCATAATTACTGTAAAATTCCTGTGACGTCCCAGGGCGCTTCCCAAATCATAATTGCTCTTCATCTCATTCTGCTGTGCTTAAGCTGACACCAGCTTCTTGTAATTCTCTGGTAGTGACTGTCACAATGTTTCCGTTTTAGAAACTAAACAGACTTTAATCCAAAGTCAAGCAATGTACTATTCTGGGTCAAGGTAGTATTAAGAGAGCAACCCAGCCAGGCAGTGGTGGTTCACGCCTTTAACCTCTGCACTCAGGACGCAGAAGCAGGAAGATCTCGTTGAGTTCAAGGGGCCACCCTGATCTACAGAGTGAGTTCTAGGACAGCCAGGGGTCCACAGAAAAACCCTGCATATATTTAAGAAAAGAAAGAATAACCCAAAGAATCACAGATCGAAACGCATGCCCTGAGTACATCTTTCCCTTGCTTTTCCAATAAATTAATACATAAGGGGAGACTGGACTAGCCAACAACATAGTGTTTCCTACAGAGCACATAACTGAGCCAAAGAGCTTTGCACATGCTCGCCCAGAGCATCCTCCAGCGACGCATCCGTTTTCACTATCTCAAACATTAGTGAACAAACAGGAATGTTCAACAACTTCCCATGAGTCACACAACTAAGAAATGGCAGAGCCATGACCTCAATGACACAAGCCACCTTCAGTCTGTCCTAATCCTACCTTCCTGACACTAAGTAAATAAAACACGGGGCCCAGCACCGAGGACACTTAGTCATACTGCTTAGCAAAAAAAAAAAAAAAAAAAAAAAAATTACTGTTATCTCTTAAACACATCTGGAAGGATGGGCATGGTGATTTCTTCTGCATTTTGTTCTTTAAATGAATGAGCAAGCAGAATGCTGTTGATTCTGTTTCAAGGAAGAGAGGTGGGGATAGAGGCAGAGCAAGGGCAGATAGAGATAGGAGGGAGACACACGGAACTGAACTCTAAAGGAGAAAGAAAATTACAACTGCACTGCTTCTCAGAGCCCAAATAAGCTAGCAGGAAATGCAATGTTATTTGAGAAAAAAAAATATTTTCTGCTGTGTTGGTCTTCCATTTCAACAGCCTGTTACAGGATACTGTTCCCACAGGACCATGAGGAAGATTATGACGTAAGAGGAAGGTTTTGTATACCGTGCATCGAAAGACCCATAACATGGGCAGTAAAGACCAGACTCAGCCAGTGTGAGAGAGACCTGCTGGAATTCGGAAGTCAGAAAAGAGAGTCTTAAGTGACAAACCCACAGCTAGCTCCATTAAGAGGAAGGCTGAATACAAAGATGCTCCTGCACCATGGTGGCAGTAGGGTGAGCAGATGGCCCTGTGCTTTGTCTATGGTCAACAGCATAGCAGAGGCCACCAGCAGTTCCATGCATGGCATGACAGGGACAATCCTGACAGCAACAGAGAGGGAAGGTACATTTCACTGGCTAATTTAGAAATGGGAGACTCCACAGATGATAACAGGAACCTGAGATGCGTGCAGTAAAACCTGACTGGGAGGTACATTCATTTGTGACATCAAAAGTACATGTCAGAGACGAAGCTGTATTTTCTAAAATATCTTAAGACAGCTTCCCAAGGAAGAGAGGGGAGTTTGCAAACACTTTCCTTTGTTTCTCAATAAAACGACTAATTAAGCAGCCTTCTTTGTGTGACCCCACACTTGTACACTGCCCAAGAAAGCCAAGAGCTCTTGACCAGTCCCTCTGGGAGGGGCAGAAGGAAGGCAGTGTGTTCCTACTCAGACAGTTGAGCCCTGACAGTGACCCAAGCTCAGCATCTCTCTGTCTGCAACTGGACTTTGGAGATTCCCTTCACGCCCAATTCACAGTGAGCCTGATGCGTGTGATTCCTGATGTCCCAGTAGTTTGTTTTTTTTTTTTTTTAAATCTGAGCTTTGGCTAGACTATCACATGACAAGTTCATGTTAATTGTAATAATTTTTTACCCTGGACTTTAAATACATTTTTGTTCTCCACAGTCTCTCCTGATAGAACCAAAACAGAATTTCTGACCCACGTTGAACATCTCAAAGTGTTACAGAAGTTTTTTTCTTTTTTATGATATTACACTGTCTAAAAAAAAAAAAAATCTCCACTTCAGTTCAATTTTCAAACACAACATGTAAAAATAATCTCTAAGTTCAAAAGCGCTATCCCTACACATCAAAAAAAAAAAAAAAACACCATGACTCAATTACACAAAATAAATTTACACGTAAGTATGGAACATAATTAAAGCTTATTTGAAATCACAGGAGTGGGATTCTTCGCTGCAGGAGATAGTGCTCCAGTAGAAATTTAAATTCCCTCATCTTACATTAAAAGAGGAAGGAGGGAACGACCATTATCGTAAATGGCCGTTTCTGCAATTTTAATTATGTTGTTGCTCTCCTCCCGGCATGTAAAATAAGAAGTCTGAAGAATTACTAAGCTATTAATTGTGCATTTGCCTAATCAAACTGGCATTGTGCTACACTTTTTGATCTGTTGAATGTAAGGGGTCTTTTTTTTTTGTTTATCTGTTCAATCCACAATCACCATTTACTGCAGGAGTTTTAATGAAAGCAGCATCTTAAAAGTCTTAACCATATCAGTAACACCAAAGACATTTTAGGAGCACAATAAAACCCCCAACTCCTGCTATCTTAATTGAGAGCTACTAAACTTTCTGCATTGCTTGGACATAAGACTTCCCCCCCCCCTTTTTTTTTCATGTAAAAAGAATATTGTAGAAATTTGATAAGTAATGGAAATTATATTTTATGTTTATTTTTCTAACCTAAAAAGCCACACTCTGTATGCTACAAAAAAAATGGGAAACATAGCAAAAAATAATGTTTTGCAAATATGTATCAAGTGATCATATGTCCTGTCTGGCTGAATACCTATTTGCTCATCTCTTCCATATTTCTAATTCCCTCAGCACATGCTACTGTTATTTGGACATGCTTCAAACTTTAAAGCATTTGTTATGCTCACACATGCAAGTCTGATAACCCTGATATTTTTCTGTGTGTGGTATGTAAGTTTGGTGTGTGTGGTGTGTGTGTATACGCACACGTGTGGTCACATGTATGCATGTGCGTATGTAGTCACATGTGTATTTTGCTGCATGTGTTTGCAGGTGTCTGTGGAGGTCAAAGATCAACATCAAATGTCCTCCTCAATTGCTCTCCTCTGTATGACTGGAGACAGCGTCCCTCACCTGTGTTGGAATGGACAGGCGCTAGGCTCTGGAAAGCCACCTGTCTCTGTTCCCTCCTCAGCAACAGAGTTACAGACGAATGTCACCATGCCCAGATTTTACCAGTTTCTAGGGATCCAAACTCAGGTCGCCAGCAAGTACTTGTTGGCCATTTCCTCTGCCACAGTTTGATAATACTTTAGCCGTTGGTAACTCCACTATACAATACATGCATGTACATGTACACGTATATATAGTCATGTACACGTTATCCGTGGGCTAAGCACTACCCACCTGCAGCACACACAACATGCTATGCTTGACAGTCCACATGTGGCTTACGTATGTGTGGATTATTGTACTTTTCACCTTCACGCCACGTGGTCAAATACTCTCCGTGACACATTCAATACAGAAGATGGACTCTGGTGCCTGATGGGATGGAGCCAGACGAGGATGTGCTCAGATCTTGATGAGTCAGCGTGATTCAGCTTCCTGGAGTCCGGTGCTCATTGTTGAAACAAGGGCAACAACATCAATTGCAGACGAAGCCTTGTTTAAATTAAGTGAGATAATATGAGCTATTTATAAACCTATGATGGCAGAGGCTTTAAAAGCATTTGCCAGGTTAATAAGATAAAAGGTTCCTGTGTTTACTCTTTTTATTTCTTTGTGTGTGTGTGTGTGTGTAAGCCTGAGTGTGTAAGCCTGTGTATGTAAGCCTGTGTGTGACATGCCACATGCCCTGGGTCAAGTGTTCGCACCACCTCTTATTCCACTGGTGAAATTATTTTCCTTATTGCTTCTAATTCATTCAATTCATTCATTCATCTATACATCCATTCATTCATTTATTGGCCCCCTGACTTATTAGGTGTCACTATGTGCTTGCTTTATACAGGATACTGAATTTTTGTTTTTTATACTCTTCCTAGTTTACTACTTGACTTTTAAGTCTGTTTATGGCACATTTCAACATGTAAGACTATTACATTTTCACGTAACTTAGGACATTTTCTCTCACACACATGCCTTTTTGAAATACGCTCACAACTTCCTCCTTCGCCCTTAGGGCTTCCTCTACTATTTGGAGTGGAAAGAGAATAAATCCCCTTTACATATATTTTAATCCTAAAATGGAAAAAAAAATAATTGACTTCATGTAGGACCAACTCTATAAAATGATCACCGTACCGTATAATAGGCTTCTCAAGGTCAGACGTGGCTAATTTACTTTGTTTCTGGCAAATACCACAGCGGAGGACATAAGTTGGCCCTCAGTAAATGCTGAATTGGCTCAATTAGAGAAAAAGGGTGCTTTGGGGAAGGGCACCAGATTTCAGAGTGGAGGATCAAGACTTTAATTGGAATGACAACACAGTAACGCAGAAAAGTCATCAAGAAGGTCCAGAATCAAACATTCTACAACAGCGAAGCTCTTCTGTGTGAAGAGGATCAACGCCTGTTCTTTTTTTTTTTTTTTTTTTTTTGATGGGTGTAGAACGTTTATTGATGGTATCTCAGAGAGTAAGGAGGGCTCCCTAGGCCCCTCCTGTTGTTATGGGGGTCCGGGAAGGAAATAGTGAGGGAGATGCTCAGTGTTGGGGACAGGGACTCCTCAGCAACCGAGGGCCTCTCTCTTGATCTCAGTGTCCTTGCTGGGGTGGGTGGTCCAGGGTTTCTTACTCCTTGGGGGCCATGTAGGCCATGAGGTCCACGACCCTGTTGCTGTAGCCGTATTCATTGTCATACCAGGAAATGAGCTTTACAAAGTTGTCATTGAGAGCAATGCCAGCCCCAGCATCAAAGGTGGAGGAGTGGGAGTTGCTGTTGAAGTCACAGGAGACAACCTGGTCCTCAGTGTAGCCCAGGATGCCCTTCAGTGGGCCCTCAGATGCCTGCTTCACAACCTTCTTGATGTCATCATACTTGGCAGGTTTCTCCAGGCGGCATGTCAGATCCACAACGGATACATTGGGGGTAGGAACACGGAAGGCCATGCCAGTGAGCTTCCCATTCAGCTCTGGGATGACCTTGCCCACAGCCTTGGCAGCACCAGTGGATGCAGGGATGATGTTCTGGGCAGCCCCACGGCCATCACGCCACAGCTTTCCAGAGGGGCCATCCACAGTCTTCTGAGTGGCAGTGATGGCATGGACTGTGGTCATGAGCCCTTCCACGATGCCAAAGTTGTCATGGATGACCTTGGCCAGGGGGGCTAAGCAGTTGGTGGTGCAGGACGCATTGCTGACAATCTTGAGCGAGTTGTCGTACTTCTCGTGGTTCACACCCATCACAAACATGGGGGCATCAGCAGAAGGGGCAGAGATGATGACCCTTTTGGCCCCACCCTTCAAGTGGGCCCCGGCCTTCTCCATGGTGGTGAAGACGCCAGTGGACTCCACGACATACTCAGCACCAGCATCGGCCCATTTGATGTTAGCGGGATCTCGCTCCTGGAAGATGGTGATGGCCTTCCCGTTGATGACAAGCTTCCCATTCTCAGCCTTGACTGTGCCGTTGAACTTGCCATGGGTGGAGTCATACTGGAACATGTAGACCATGTAGTTGAGGTCAATGAAGGGGTCGTTGATGGCAACAATCTCCACTTTGCCACCAGATGGAGAGCAGAAGGCAGCCCTGGTAACCAGGCGCCCAATACGGCCAAATCCGTTCACACCGACCTTCACCATTTTGTCTACGGGATGAGGCTGGCACTGCACAAGAAGATGCGGCGATCTCTGGAACAGGGAGGAGCAGAGAGCTCAACGCCTGTTCTTAATACCTCTCTTCAATCGGCATTCCTCCAAGCATCTTCGGAGCTGTGTCCTGCAACAAGACGCCGAGGCGGTGGCAAAGGAGGTCTGTGACCAAATAAACTTGCCAGCTGCTGAACATGACTTTATCCTTCCCCAAAACACACTTACCGAAGTTCTGTGGCACCAGTTTTCATAAGCAATTGTGATGGTGGTTCGTATATGGTCCACAGGGAGTGGCATTATTAGAAGGTGTGACTCTGTTCGAGTGGGCGTGGCTCTGTTTGAGTGGGTGTGGCCTTGTTTGAGTGGGTGTGGCCTTGTTGGAGTGGGTGTGGCCTTGTTGGAGTAGGTGTATCACTGTGGGCGTGGGCTAAGACCCTTACCCTAGCTGCCTGGAAACCAGTATTCTGCTAGCAGCCTTCAGATGAAGATGTAGAACCCTCAGCTCCTCCTGCACCATGTCTGTCTGAATGCTGCCATGTTCCGGTCTTGATGATAATGGACTGAACCTCTGAACCTGTAAGCCAATCCCAATTCAATGTTATCCTTATAAGAGTTGCCTTGGTCATGGTATCTGTTCACAGCAGTAAAACCCTAAGACAGCAGTAAAGTGCAACCTAGGGTCACAGCTTGGCTGGGGTGCCCAGACAGATAATGAGGAACTAGAAAAGATTGTTGGTTGTAGGAAAAAATAAATAAATAATCAGCATTCTGGATTCCAGGGAAAATACTGACTAGACAAGGTTTGCATCGGAGGTAGAGAAGAAATTTCACGTCTGGCAGAGACACGGAGCAGGTGGGAAATATTCACGGATGTGGAGAGGGCTTGCACTGCAAGCTTGGGTGGACAAAATGTAAACAATGCTATAAAACGATGTCCAGGACCAGGAAGTGGAAAGGCGGGCAGAGCCTGCTGGCAGAATAGCATGACTTGGCACCAAGCCCAACCACCAAAGCCTCGCTGGACCACAGCGCCTGGGATCCTATGGATGCTGCTCACCTGCTTTTTAGAAGATTTGCTTCTTCAACAAATACCAGTTTATTACCAGGGGCTGAGCCAAAGCATGCTGCAGAAGGATTGTTTACAGTCCCACTGGAGGTCTATGTGCTGTGCTGAAAGACCCGAGTGGGAAGACTTCACTCGCACCATAATTCCAGCGATCCCAGTGATGTGTGGAACTGCTGAAGACCGGCAGCAGGCTCCTTCATCCTGCTGTGATTGTGACTGAGAGCCTACCTAGCCAGGTGGTCTGCTGTGACCTCAGGAGCAAATCCGGGGCTCCGAAGCAAGTGTCACTGTCTCTTTGTGTTCACAGACTCAGCTCAACGGAGCTAGTCATGGATGGAGATGAAGTCCGAGAGACAGACTTTACTATCAGTGGTTCAGGGAGCAGTGAAGTTGCTAACTAATGATTATAAATAATGAATGCTATCAGCAGCAAAGGAACTCTGAACAGGCGAAAGGAATCTCCAAGACCTCAGTCACACAGAGACCTCAGTCACACAGAGACCTCAGTCAC
>NW_021621071.1:9152021-9152855 GCF_004785775.1 Grammomys surdaster | reverse complement strand
GACCTCAGTCACACAGAGACCTCAGTCACACAGAGACCTCAGTCACACAGAGACCTCAGTCACACAGAGACCTCAACCACACAGAGACCTCAACCACACAGAGACCTCAACCACACAGAGACCTCAGTCACACAGAGACCTCAGTCACACAGAGACCTCAGTCACAGAGAGACCTCAGTCACAGAGAGACCTCAGTCACACAGAGACCTCAGCCACACAGAGACCTCAGTCACACAGATACCTCAGTCACACAGAGACCTCAACCACACAGAGACCTCAACCACACAGAGACCTCAACCACACAGAGACCTCAACCACAGAGACCTCAACCACACAGAGCTTGACTTCCCATTTTCTTGCTTATTTTTGCCTTCTTTTGCTTTTATCTGGAAACAGTAATTGAAATACTGAAGCAAAATCCAAATCTTCGTGTCTTTGCAGGTTCTCTAATGCTTCGGGAAGATAACAGTACCTTCTTCACTGTCTTGGTTTGGCATAAATTGAAAACCTCCTGCAGTAAGAGTGCCCCTCCCAGGAAAGTTCTAATAGAGAATGGAAAAACTGGGAGTAGAGAGCTTGGTGTCAGGCCTAGCCATGACAGCAGCCAAATGGAGCCATGAGGCTGTAAAAACAGTCCTTCTGAGCAGGTGGTAGTAGTGCACGCGTTTAATCCCAGCACTTTAGAGGCAAAAGCAGATACATCGCCGTGAATCTTCTGGTCTACAGAGCAAGTTCCAGAACAGCCAGGGCTACACAGAGAAACCCTGCCTGGAGAGAGAGAGAGAGAGAGAGAGAGAGAGAGAGAGAGAGAGAGAGAGAGAGAGAGAGAGAGAG
>NW_021621071.1:9117233-9151921 GCF_004785775.1 Grammomys surdaster | reverse complement strand
AGGAGGAAGAGGAAGAGGAAGAGGAAGAGGAAGAAGAAGAAGAAGAAGAAGAAGAAGAAGAAGAAGAAGAAGAAGAAGAAGAAGAAGGAGGAGGAAGAGGAGGAGGAGGAGGAGGAGGAGGAGGAGGAGGAGGAAAGTCTTTTATTTAACACACAGTAACGCATGCATTGTTCTATAGTGTTGAAGGCCCTAAAGTTTCACACAAAGTAATGTATCTAAGTTTCTGAGTTACATGCATAATTATTTTCCAACTGTTCTTATGGAATGATTCCTGAATTGCCAAATGTCTACTTTAGCAATAGCATTTGGGGAACATCTCAGTCATCCCTGATGTGCAAGCATTCCAGAAATGTCTGTGACATCACGCCATCAGCAATACCTGGGCCACCTGGTCAGGAACTGTCTATTCTTACATTCATGCTTGCAAATCTAATCCCACTTTTCCATAGTAACCTCCCTCTAAGGACCAACCACTGCCTGGTATTTTTACAGTAAAGATGGAGATGTGTACTTTCCAACGGGCCATTTATAAAAGAAGAACTTGAAAGAACAAAGTTGCCGAAGGCCACCAAGTCAGTGCGAGCATTAGCATTCAAACTAAGTCTGCCATTAAAGCCAGACTCTCTGTCCCACAGTAAAGCCAAGTTTTCAAGATTGTTTTTTTCCCATAATGGGAAATAAAAGTCTGCTCAGAGAATACTTTCTCACCCAGTGCATGCTCCCCAAACCTCACTGACTGTTGTATAAGGACAAATCCGTGAGAGGCAGGCGATTCACTCGGAGACTGCCTTGATCCTTTTCTGCGGAGAGGGATGTGGGGGGTCAGATTAATAAGTCAACAGCTCTAGAAGGAGCACCTGAGACCCGTCGGGCCTGAGATCAGCAAAATCTACGGTGGCGTCAAACCTATTACTATTCAGATATTCCAGTGCTGGAGGCTGGAGGCAAAAGCAAGCAGACACCATGGAACTGAGAAAGAAAGAGGGTAGGAAAGTGAGAGCAAATAGCATGGAGGACGTCAGGCAGTGAAGGAACACTAACATTACCCAAAAAAAGATGGCAGCCTGCATGTGCTGAAGCCTGGGAAGCTGTGTTAGAGATATGCTCAGATGGGGAAAAAGAAAAAAAAACTACCCAATTAAGCCAACCACCTTAATCTAAGTAGGAGTTATGATTACACTCAAATTTCATATTTTCCACTATGTAATCAACTGAAAAATGGTGTGGTTAAGGATGTATAAACATATGACATACAGCCTTAAAATAAAGGAACAATGTAGATCCATATATTACCTATCTATAATTTTACAGATATCCTAATGGGTTTCTCTATAACAATCCTTTAAGCAAAGAAATTGATTAAAGACTTATTTCTCGTGTTTGATATTCAAAAAAATGGCACCATAAATTATTCAATTAAAGGCCATTTCTATTTCGTTCCAGAGCGAACAAAGCGTGTTGAATTGGCTTAGGGAAAAAAAAAATAAAGTACAAACCGCACTAATCTTCATTTTACTGGCATGTTATTATACACGGTAAAAGCAATCTCGGGGGCAGGAGGAGGATCTAGACAGACAAGGCCTGAAGCTTTTTTCCTCTAAGGTCCCAGGATGAAACACAAACGGCACAGTTGAAGAACTAGGCAAACCATTTTGCTTTGTTTATAAAACCGCCTTGCTCTTGACAGAGTTTTTAATCTTACGTATAATATAAACAAGAACATTTTCTCCTAAATCAATTAGATAACGTGACTTATTGATAATATCCTGTACATAGTTTTTGTCTCTGGCCAGGGGGAGAGGATGAGGGCTGTTTCTTCTGGCCACTGTGTTTGTTTAGAGCCCACCCATTCTTATCCCGTTTTCTGGTCACCTAGCAAAGGTGAAGCATCTGCACCGCGCCCTGCACGGTGGTGGGCAGCGCCGACATAAATTGGGAGAGATTGTAACACAATTGCTGACAAAATAATCCTACCTCAGAGTAAATGTCAAGAGGAAGCTTTTTCTCTGTTAAGCATTCCTCTGGCATTTCCCTGCCTTCAAGCGTCAAGCGGACCCTTAGCCTGGGGACTATTTTAGCCGGAAGCATTACCTGCGCCCATCACCAAGAGGCATTTTTCAAGGACCAGCGTGTGGAAACCCAATGGTGGATCAGAAGCTCCCTGCTCATCTGCCTTTCTCAGCGGGGTGAAGGAGATGTTGGTGGAAGGTTTGTTTAGCTCCCCAATTCCTCCCATACATAAGGAGGTTGTAGTTTCATTCTACTGCTGTGGTAAAATGTGCTGACAGAAAGCAACTTATGGAAGAAAGGGTTTGTTAGACTTACAAGCCACAGGCCACTCCTGAGAAGAAGGCAAAGCACAAACCCAAGCAACTAATCACATCACGCCCACAGTCCAGGGAGGAGAGGAACGAGAGGCTCCTCGCTGCCTGCCTGCCTGCCTGCTTACACCTTTAGCTCTCTTCACTCTCACCCAGTTCACCGCCATGAAGCGATGTCCCCCATACTCAGCCTCAGACTTTCCAATAATTAACGATCAAGACACTTTCCCCACAGGCACACCCCCAAGCAAACTTGATCTAGCTATGTCCTCATCAAGATCCTCTTCCCCGGGTGACTTGACGTTGTGTCAAATTGGCATTCAAAATTAATTAGCACAGAAAGGAAGAGTGACAGAGTACCAAAATCGTTCCTGGTTCATCTTCCACTGGAATCAAGAGACTGCGAGTCCTAAAACAAGCCTTGAAAATAATGAACGCACACCTGTGAGCATAGTACCCAAAAACCTACAGATCATTCCTCTTCCTGTAGTGACACCCTGATGCTCTACCCCAGCTCCGCTGGCCTGACAAACACCCAGGTTGCCTCCCCCTCTTTTCTTCCTGTGTATGTTTTAACCTCTCACCTCTTCAAACATCCCCATAAATGTCAGGCCTTCTTCCCTTTCCTTGTTCAAATTATGATCCTCAGTGCTGCTTCTCTCTGTGACATGGATGTGCTTCACTCTTTGGACAGATAGCTGTTTGCTGAGGACTCACTATAGACTGACTAAGGACTATTCTGTATGAGAAGGATTCCACAGTAACACAACATATTTAAAAAAAAAAATCCCTGCCCTCAGCTTCCATTAGCATTAACCATGGGCATGTGAAAAGCATGGATGCATAGATATCTTAGCAGGATATCACATGGTCCTGTAGAAACACATTAAAGTCTCAGAGAGAAGAAGCAAGGTTCTCAGGGGGCAGTCAATGGATTTGACGTTCTACAGGATCAGTGGATTATATGAGTCGGGATAAGAAAGACTCCTGTTGACTGAAGAGCAGGACCGCTGAAAACAAGATCAAACTGGATAGTTTAGGCCAATGGCGCATTCTAGAACATCGGCTTTCAAACTCTAGTTTGAAGACTTTCATGTACTAAGGAACACCCCTTGCCCCCCAACACCCAGCAAATTTTTGGTTATGTCAATTGTAGATAGTGGGCATAATGGAAATTAAAATAAACCATTTGAAACGGAAGCATCGGTATGGATAATTCTTTTGGCCGCTGGAATGAGTGTCTCCACCTGCCAAATATTCTGTGAAACCCCCCCAGGGTGCACTCATGGACACAGCACACATCCAAAGGCCAACAGTGTCTTGATACTGTTTTGAAAAAGGCTTTGACCTCTCTCCTTTTAAAAAAGCATCCAGGAGACAGTCAGAGATGACTGGACCACCTCTGCGAACCAACAGACAGGGATCCGGCCATTGGCATGAATGAGTAACCACCACACAGTGCTGAATGCAAAAAGTGAAAGACTGTGACACATGACCGAGAAACCAACCTGGAGAAAGAACAAGTCAAGTTAGAGGAACGCTTCAGTCAGAGCAAGAAGGGGAAGCTGACAGAGGCGGCTCGAGATCCAAAGGCTTTTGTTCAGGACAGACTGTGGGCTGCCGAAACGGCAGCAGCAGCCTGTAGACATGGGTGCATGCATCTCTCCGACAGTCACATGTTGGAACTCCAACCCAGTGTGACAGCATTAAGGCGTGGCCCTCTGGCAAATGACTATATCATGAGGGCTCTGCCTTCATCAGTGAGTGAGTCTTCCTAGAAGGGCACTTGGAGGGAGCACCCCAGTGCCCTCTGCCTTCCCACCCTCCATCATGTGTGACCACAGCAACGAGCTGGCACCTTGGAAGCAGGAAGCAGCCCTCGCCAAATCTGCTCAGACTTTGATCT
This sequence comes from Grammomys surdaster, assembly GCF_004785775.1. Lineage (NCBI taxonomy): Eukaryota > Metazoa > Chordata > Mammalia > Rodentia > Muridae > Grammomys > Grammomys surdaster. The sequence goes on along the minus strand of NW_021621071.1, from coordinate 9,147,694 downwards.
TAAACTTCCCAGCCTGAAAAACCATAAAGGATACACTTCTACCATCTACGTGTTTTTCAGTGTAAACACCTTTTAAATTTTATTATCTACACGAACTGACTGCTAGAAATAAAATCCCCAAGTAGGAGCTCTCCAGTATCGTATCGGCTCTGGTATCCCTGCTAAGTCTAACCGAAGTCTAACCAAAATGGAACTGCCTTTACTGAACCATTTTCCAGTGCTCGGATTCCTAAGACCAGGGGTGATGAGAGGTCTCTATGAATGTGGCTGGTGGCTAGTCCATACTGTCCAGAACCTCAGTATGAAGACCAATCCCCCAAAGTTACCTGGCAACCAGGATTCTAATCCTCACAAAGCTCACCGACTCCCTTGCTTAATGCCTGGGCTCAGAAGACCGGACATGAAGAACTTCCTCCTAGAGAAAATGCAGCCTGCCCATGCAAAGAGAATTCAGAGAAGCTGGAGGGAGCAGAGACACATGGGGCTTCCATGAGGTCTAGGTACAAGTGTTCCAGATGACAAAGGGGAGCCCCATCAACTTCTGCAACCCAGACCCAGAAGTCACAGAGCAACAACACGGTTGGTTAAAGCAGACAATACTTGAATGGAGGGGCATGCGCTGGGGAAGTGTCTTAGGTGTTAAAAACACTTGCAACAACCACCATCAAAGCAAGCATGAAAGCCAGAGTTCTGATTCTGGGTGGACAGGCAGAGATGGGAGTGGGTGTGTCCCTGAAACAACCTAGCTAGCTAGACTGGTCATATTAGTGAACTCCAAAGTTCAAAGGAGAGACCTTGCCTCGATCTATACAGTGGAGAGAGATGAAGGAAGATTCACACCTGCCTCCCACTCCACACACACACATGCACACATACATGTGCACCCACTCACACAAGGACATCAGCATACACATGAATACGGACGGACATACACCCCCCAGCCCCTCAGTTCACCCCATCCCTCATACACACAGAAGCATGAAAAGAAAAAGCAAATGGAAGTCACTTTTAAAAAAAAAGAAAAAAAAAGATGTCTTTTGTTCAAAACCAGCTGCTTCCAGACACTGAAAGATAAAAATTTACAGAAACATACTAAAAGAGCCCCTGAATAAGCTTCTGTGTCTGTCCACTGGGTAGCTTTGCTCACTCAGAATCCACACACATGCTTAATCCTCTAGTGTGGCTTTACTCGGGGATGTGGTCTCTAAGAAAGTAATTAAGGCTAATTGGAGTTTTGAGTGGGATGCTGATCTAATAGGATCAATGTCCTCCTCCTTAGAAGACACACAAGGGAGTGTGTCTTAAATCAGAGTCAGCCCCCTTCCCCTCCCTCCTTCCTCCCTCCTCCGTTTATAATAAAACTTTTAGTCTCCAGATCTGTAAAGAAATTAACTTCTCCCACTTAACTTACCCAGTCTACCAGTCATGGTGTTTTTCTTAGAGCATCCTGATCAGGCTAATACACTGCCTATATCCTTTTTTTCCCAGTATGATTATTAAGGTAAGGGTTTGAGTCAGTGTGGTCCCTGAATGTAGAGTTAAAATGCACTCAATAACTTCACACGGATGTAGGTGGGAGGGAACAAGGTTACGGGTTTGTGACAGGGCTTTCCTCTCCTCTATCTCCACACACCAGCTCTCTGACACCACCAAGTAAGGTTCTCTGCCGGTAGCAGCCGCCCAAGGGTGCCTGATTCTAGCCTGGCCAACTGTCATTCTCAAAACTCAAATTACAGGGAGAAAAAAAGTGAAACGGTAACAAAGAAGCTAAATTCATATTGCTCTGCCCGAGAGTTTCATTTGATGAAAATGGGCCCCCATACTAGAAAATTACACATTTAAAAGGAAACATTTAAATTCTTCCGAGAAACTCAATTTTGAATGCCACTCTTTTAGTTAATAATCGTGAAGCTTCTGAAGGGGGTGAGGTAGAAATTCCTGTGACTAGCTCATTCTGGCTTCTTGGAGAGATCCTTGCATTCCGCTCAATCTTTCCTGGTGGTATTTGTGAACATCAGTAAGAAGAGATATAAACATCACGAGATAGCAAGAAGGGAAAGTATACCCAGGTTTCATACAGAATAAACAATGGGTATCTAACACATTATTATGCAAAATGTTTCCCTACAGGACTGAATTCTGACTTTTTGCTATTTTTTAAGTGTACGAAATGGGTAAAAACATCATTCATTGTCTTTTGTTTACATAATGAATTGTACCCAAAAAAGACATAAATTCTAATAATTTATGCTATCAAACTATGTACATGATTTCAATATGGTTTGCTAGACCCTATATTCAAAGGCTAGGAAAATCAAAGACAATAACCCTTCAATAGTAGAAGGGGGTGGAGGAGGAAGAGAAGGAGGAAGAGGAAAATGATTAATTCTGTAAATCCATACAAGAAATTTTGAGAGTATCTGGTAACTTCTTCTATGAATCTTTGCTTGAAATTTAAGGTAAGCTTTTTAAAAGTTCATCAATATCAAAACAAGTATGGTGGTTTACATCTGTAAGACCAGCACGTGGGAGGCTGAGGCAGGAGGATTACTACTAAGTTCCTGGAGAGTCTAGATTACAGAGTGAGACTCTTATCTCAGAACAAACTATCAGTATCTATTAGAAAACACACAGTGCTAATTCTGAGGAGAAACACATCAGTTCTTACATGTCTATGCCTGCTGAAGAAATATAGAGGATAGATTACTGGCTGATCAGTTGAGGCGGGCTATGTGCAGTGTCGCCAGTAGAAGGTATTGAGGGAGAACTGTTTGTCCGTTTCAAGTTATGTCATCTTGGGCTGCTGGACCAATTGTCTCCATTTCCTCTGGATCTTCAGAGAAGTGACCATTTTACATAGAAACAGAAATTTTCTTCCCTTTTCACTGTTCATTCACCCTTTTGATCCCTGTCTCTCCCAGTTTTAAATTTTCAAGTCACTTAACTCCAGACCTAGGGCAAGAATCAAAAAGAAGAGAGGTAGGGGCGTGTGGATCAGCCATTATACAGCCTGAAAGCTTCAGACTTCCTTGACGGGTAGGAAAGGAGAGAACGACTAACTCCTGGATAGAGTTGAGTACATTAGAGAAAGCAGTGGCCAAAGCCACCACCACCACCTAACACGCAGGTCCCCTATTTGACACAGCCGATATTCAACATGGCTACAGGCCGATAGAATGGCAACATTTACAGAAGGAGAGCCCTGGCTTCCAGGAAGGGGGCGGAAGTGTGTGTGTATGTGTGTGTGTGTGGTGGGGGGGGTAACGCTGGTGGGAGAGGTATGGAGGAAGGTCGCAAACTAACAGATCTCACGGGCAAACACAATGATAAGGCCCAAGAAGAGCAAATCAGCTGCCAGGGTGACATTCAAAGGAACAAGAAGAACAGACTCATTTCAGTAGATACCAGGGCACAACGCCCAGGTCCTAAGCATGCCAAATTCAGAGCAGCGGAAACTCTGAGGGTTACCACAGTGAAGAGGCTCAATGCCCTTCACCCAGCATCACAGGAGACTAGATGGTCCCCTTCACATCAGTACTGTCTTGGGACAGGAGAGAAGGAAAGCACTGAGAGTCAGAGACACTGCAGACGAGTTTTGGAAATGGGACTGAAGTGCTCTTGACTGGAAAGATCAGACTTCATTTTCAGTAAGAATCGGCTTACAGAGGCTGTAAAAGCAGTTATAGAAACTATGTTTCGCTTTCTACCTTTCAAGAGATGTGTCCGTTTTAGTGTCTCTTCCAAGGCTACTGAGCTCAGAATCATCCTCCTGTACACACTCGAACCTAGTACTATTTGAAGTGTGGTCTGTGGGGTGGGGTCATGTTACCTATCATGGTTAAATACATAAGTGAAAAGAAAGACTAAAGAAAGTCCTGCTGCCCCGTTGATGCGATCACATATTCATCCATGATTGGTAGACCTGGCTCATGCTCATCCATGATTGGTAGACTCGTCTCATGCTCATCCATGATTGGTAGACTCGTCTCATGCTCATCCATGATTGGTAGACTCGTCTCATGCTCATCCATGATTGGTAGACTCGGCTCATGTTCATCCATGATTGGTAGACTCGGCTCATGCTCATCTATGATTGGTAGACTCATCACAACCAATGGGATAAAGACAAGGGCGGGCCCAGTATACAAAATGCATTGTGTTGGGCAACTACAGTTCAACCTGTGACTAACTAAAAATAGTCCTTCGCCACAAACAGTCTAAGAAGGACAAATGCAGATCAAAAGGGACAGTTGGAGAGGGTAACCTAAATATGACATCAATTTTGACGCTAAAATTAGGTTTTATATTTTTAGCATCACCACAGAGGACATTCCATGTAAATGGTGTGTTTACGACCAGGAAAATCAGGTGGTATTCATAAGTTCAGATTAAAAAAAAAAATTAAAAGTAGCGACACTGCTTTCTGCAGTAATAAGGACTGCATTTGCATTGCAGAGGGAATTCAGTTTCAGCAAAATACACGCAACGAATGTTCGTTTCGATGTGACTGATTTTTGAATGGTAGTATTTGTGTTTCACCTGCTTGGCTTTGTGGTCACAGTACCACAAGCACTTGGAGTTTGTGCCTAGTTTTATATTACTACGTATTTAAGTAACATCATAGAAATGAAGGGAAAAGCAGTAAAGATTGGGGAAAAAAATCCTTTCTCCTCGCTTGTAAAGATCACGAACGTGATTTCAGTTTGCTTCCTGGTGATGGAGTATTGGATACTGGGTTGAGCTCAGGGGCCTAACTGGAGAGAGTCAGAAAATCAACAGGAAGAAGCAGAGTTCTTTCCACATTTGAACTGAACCCCACCCCGACTTGCACCCTCACCCCCAGTCCACAGCCAAGGATGCTTATGAGGAAAGAGAGCTGAACACCATATGCAAAGTATCTTAGATGCACACATGTGCACCATTTTGTTATGTGTGCACTGTTCCCTGACACTGTGTCAAAGGTTATAAAGTCCAAGCCAGAAATCTTAAGGCTCATTTGAACTTCACTTCGGAAAACTAGGAGTTAAGATTTTAATGAATGAAGGTGGTTTTTTTTTTTTTTTGCTATACTTTATAAGACAAAAGTAACTCAAATAAAAGTCCAGTCTTGAGATGGCCTACTAATAGGCAGATGTTCTTCAAGAGTCTTAAGCCTTTGCCAGCTTCCCACTGTGTAAAACAACCATGTAACAATAACAGCTTTCACCTCTGCACATCACCCTAGCTGTAAGCATGCCAAGAAGGAGCCTTACTCTACAGATGAGAAAAATTAAGGGTACTAGGGGCTGTCTACCTGGGCCAAAAGACAAGAAAATGCTGAAAAATATCCAGTCCAGAATAAGATGTAGATTAAAAGTATCCACAGAACATTCATTTCTTTTCAGAATGCTACAATAACGAAACTATCTAATCTAACTGTATCAAGAAGGGAGCTCCTTTTGTAAAATAAACACTACTTTCTCTTTCAGGAGCCAAAGTTCATCTAGAATTTCAAATTATTTTTAAGAGATACACATAGAGGACAGTAGATACTTCTCATTTATAATCAGCACGTGGCTTTTGTATAATTAAAAGAGTAAAGGTGTTAATTCACAGTAAACTATACCCAGACTGATAAACGGCCACTCTGGTAGTCCTTCATTGTGACATAATGTACTAGACTTTGTTAAGTCTACCCAGAAAGAACATCAGGTATTCTGAAGAAACAGAGTTCAAGGCCAGCCTGTCTATATAGGTAGGGTAGCTAGAGCTATACAGTAAGACGTTGTCTTAAAGAGAGAGAAAAAGGGAAAATGAGAGGAACAGAGAGAGTGAGAGACAGAGACAGAGGAGAGAGAGAGACAGAGAAACAGAGATAGAGAGAGATGAGAGAGAGACAAAAAGAGAAAGGAGAGGTAGAGACAGAGACAGGGGATGGGGAGGGGGGAATGAATCACCAAATCAAGGCAGCAGCCTGTTCACTCCCTGACTCCTCCAAGTCCCTACCTGTCACAGGTTCCCTCCAAGCTACCCAGGTAACTTTTCTGAGAGATGAATAGAATCCAATCACTCATCCTTGGACAGATCCACATCCCCAGCAGGAGAGCTAGCACTTCATCCTGGCAATAGGAAGTCCTGCATCTTGCCTTCTCCAGTCTCATGTTCCCTTTCTCCATTGTGGCGGAGGCGAGTCTTCCTCCTACTCTATATCCCATACACACACGGCCACTGTCTACCTGCCAGTCCCTTGAGAAACCACTAGCAGCCCGTGGTCTATTCTGTTCACCGTTGCTCAGAAACATACCATTCCTCACATCTCCTCCCCATCTTCCAGAAGACTCTTCCTCCTCTCAAGTTGTCCTATCTTCCCTCATGTCACCACCACTGGCTTCTGCCCTTGAAGCATCTTCCTCTCCTAACCCAGAACAAACACTTTCTCTCACTCTTCCTTGGCACTAGTCTACACAGGAACAAAGAGGCAGCAGCTGTAGGTTGTGGGTCATACCCAGGGCTCCGCAACTGTAAGCAACCATTTTCCCCCCAGCCAAAAAAAAAAAACAAAAACAAAAAGCAAAAACACATAGTCTTCCATTCACACACCCATCAGGGTCCGAGAGCCCCACAAGCAAGGGGATGAAACGTGGTCCTGGCTTGTTTATTTCTTCATTGAGTTTTTGCATCTTTATAGAAGTATCAGATCACACTACATGAAAGGTCTTGGCTTCAGAAAGCTCCTGCTTTACTGTAACCTCTCAGAAAGCACTGAGCTTGGTCCCTTCTGCCAGCTGGGGACCTTTGTTAAAAAACAAACAAACAAACAAACAAAAAACTCTTATCATCTCATCACCTAGATACCCTTAGATACCCTTAAGGTGCTAAGTTTACTAGCACCTTAAGTAGAAGTTGTCTTCTACTTCAAGACATCATGGAAGTAATGAAAGTGTTTGCCATGAGTGAACCCTGAAGTAGCAAGAGAGCAGCCAGAACACTTAGGTGTTTGTTAGTGTCATCTCATTGTTACATAAGAGAGAGGCTACTTGTCCGAGTGGACAGTTTGCACTCGGATGCCATTTCTCTTCAAATTACTTGCACTCTACCACTGTGTTGAAGCCAAGGACTCTAACATCCAGGCTACAAGTTATGGCTTCTCCATAGTCCTCACTTGGTACCTACAAGTTAAACACTGTCGATATGAAGAATGGTGGGACATTAAATCTGCTGCATTTTAATTGCTGGATATATTTAGACAACATTAACTTTCCCATAAAGCTGACAGCATCTAACCCACTCGGGGCCTCTTCATGGAGGAAACCTGTCTCAATAGGTTCTTCATATTCACACTTAAGAAACGTGTGCATTTCAGAAAGTCAACGATATGAGACTGAAGCCTAGAATCAGCTTTGCCTTTCAGAGCCGAGGCAGCTAGATCCGTGACCTTCTATTACTGTTGCTTTTGCATTTGTTATTACCAGCTTTTCTTGAAACTTAATGGAAAAAAAAGGAAATAATTCTTAAACTGTCTGCCATTGTAGAGCGCTTAGCACAACAAATATTAAACCCCATGGTATTCAGTTCTCAATTTCCTTCACTGGTATGAATTGATAGTCCTTTTTCTCTATATAAGAAGCCAATCAGGTTGCTGCAGAAGAAAGCATTACCGGAGGAGGTCCTTTTGTTTGGCCACTGGTAGCCAGGCTGTGAGTTCAGATATATGGTTTTAATTACATAATATATTTGGCAACAAAGCAACAGTTCAATGCCCACTACAATGCAGTCATTTACCAGTTCACAACAGAAAAACAATACCTTGTTCTCCTTAATGCTTGCCTCCCTGGCTAATACACTTTGACAACAAGGAAAACTGTAACAGTGTTGGAACCTTGGTGGGAAAAGCTATTCACCTAAATGAGCTACTTTAAGCTTGTCTAATAATTTTACTGAGGAACATATTGAGTCAAGTGTGGTGGTGCACACCTGGAGGTCCCAGCACTTGGGGGCTAAAGAAGGATAGAGTTTTCCAACCAAGCCTGAACCACGTGGAGAAACTATGTATCAAAAATTAAGTAGAGACTGTGAGGTATCTCAGTAGGTAATGAGACCTGGTCCAGAGCCTGACCATCTGAGCTGGACCCTTGATGCTCACAGGCTAGGAGAGAACTGGCTCCCACAGGTTGCCCTCTGATTGCTATCGCCATGCTGTGGCATGACCTACACACACAAAATAACTAAAGATAACACCAGTGAATAACTGCATTCATGTCGCCGCTGTCTGTACTACTCAAGTTAGCATGTCTGTCTTCCAAAGTCAGTGGACAGAAAGCACAAAATAGACCTGACAAGTGCTTTTCTATATAAGTAACTTAAAAAAAAAAACTGTCTAATGGATTCATGATGAAAGATTTGCTAGCAGCATTTTCTGAGCCGAATAATGCAAGATGTTATTGTGGTAGCAAAATACTACAAAGTTTCTCTAAGGAATTGTAACTTAACTCTTTTTTTGATTGTCTCTTTTTAGACATTAGTACCCAGGGTACTGACTTTGTAACTAAAAGCAAATGTGTCGATTGTGGGTCACAAGCTCCTCATCTGATGGCAATGCCTACCTTACAAGTATAATAGGACCCCATAATTGCACAAAGCTGCACATATGCAGTATCCAACGGTGTCCAACACCCAGCCGACTCTAGATTTGTTCCCTTACTGCCCTTCTCCCACTCAAAGCTCCCCAGTCACAATTCAAATGTCAGGCTGGCATTTTATTACACAGGGTGTGACGTGATGTCATCAGGTCTCCATGTGATGTAGACATAAAGCACACCAAGGGTACACAGTAAAGGCAACAAGGAAAACTGCCTCTCCCCCTCCTTTCTCCTCAATGCCTTATCAAAGCTAACTACAAGGAACGGTATCTACAGCTCTCTTTGCCAGACTACACACAGAAACCCCAGACAGTAACTTCTGCATCAGAGATGCTAAGTTTGCATGTAGACCTCCAAAACTTACAAGAGAAATTTAAAAGGCAGAGGTGTGGAGGAATATAATAAACTGACGCCTTCCTCCCAGGTGAGCATACATGCCGATATAATGTGCAGCTGAAACATTGTTACAAGTGGATAGTACCCATATACTCTATTAAGCCTAAATTTCAAATTTAAAGAAAATGCCAGTTAGTGTTATTCTATTGACCCAAAATAAACTAGGAAGAGCTATGCTTACAATAGAAAGATGTCCATCTTCCTAAGCAGCACATTTGATTTGGAAGGCTTACTACACGTTGTTAAACAGTAATGAATGTTCACTAACCAAAGCCTCACGAGTCAGAAGAAAAGCCACAAGGCAAAAGACAGACACTGTTAATTACAGAGGTACCTATGCCTTTGTGCTGTCTTCTCAGTAACTACTTTCCTATTACAGCCGCTAAGAAGCAGATGTAAAACAACCAATAAACTGCTTAATTTCATTTGATTGGGAGGGATATTAAAGAGAACATCCTACTCTTTCCTATCCTAAAAACATTTACCCCAAAGCATATCTGGTGGCTTCTGAATGGATTCGGTTTAGCAACTCAAGCAGAAAAAGGGGGGAGAGGACAGGACAGAGAAGTGTGCTCTGAATGGTAATGGCGTGTCACCTCACACGGGTGAGCCTCCACATGTCATCTCAGCAGTGCGAGCACTGAGTGCCACAACCCATATGTTGCCATAGCTCTGCTCACCCTGCATGCGACAGCAATAGCTCATTCAATATTGTCTTGACAGAGGCCTCCAAGACAAACCCAAGTTATCAATGGCATGTAGGTTTGACAGGAAGCTAGGCAGACTAGCCAAAACACCTTTTGTATGGGAAAGTACCAAGAAGGTATGCCCCCCCCCCCAAGTCTTCACTGTAAGCTGATGCACTGTCATTCCTCATTTGCTCCTCTGCCTTATTTTTGAGACAGGGTCTCTCACTGAACCCAGAGGCTGCCTAGCAAGATCCAGTAATCCACCAACCTGTCTCCACTTCCCCAGCAGGAGCCCTGCAGACAAGCACCAGAGCACTTGACTTGTTTACAAGGGCTTTGGAGTTTGGAACTCAGACCCTCAAGCTTGCAAGGATGCTGACTAAGCAATCTCCCCAGCTCGTCCCATCCATCTCTGAACCAAAATTAACATTTTTAAAGAATAATGCTGAGATAGAAACTTGCATACACACACACACACACACACACACACACACATATATATATATATATATATATACATATACATATATCTTGAGGAAGCTACAACTTCATATTAATTTGGGTTTTAATCAACGAAGGTACTTTAAAAAAAATAAAATTCACATTAAAAAAAATAGATATGCTAGTCTCCAGAATAGGTTTCAGAGTGGTAAATATAAACTGGGGTTGGAAGAGGTGTGGAAAGGTCTAGAGGTACAGGCTACCTCAGGATTTAATGCTAACATGCTACAAATTGGCCTTTTGGTTGACTATATTCTCAAACAATATTAAAAACATTAAAAATATATCTCTTCCACATTGAATTTTTTTTTTGGACTGGCCTGATAGTTGAGTCCTTCTGTTTATATTTCTATAGTTGTCGTGGGGCCATGGGGGCAGTCTCCACAGTCTTACTTCAAATGCAAAGAGAAGCCATCAATTACTCAATACTGTATAATAAAATTCTGCAAAGGGCATAATCCAAGCAGTGTCCTCTAACAGACATACTAAAAGTCACGTAAGCATCTCAATACACTTACTTACACACAATACATCCACGTACACAAGTTCTAGGTCTAGGCACGATATTTAAAGAACAAAATCATTTGCACATCCTCAATAAGACAGGGCCTCAAAAAATACGACTAGTACACATATAAATATATATACACTTCTATACACACTTGTTGTGTAGGAAAAACATCTCATAAGCAAGGAATAAGAAACATTTAAAAAAATGAATAAATAAAAGCAGCTAAGTGCCATACACTCCGTTTCCTCCTGTTGGAGGAGCTATGGCAGTCCGATTTTTCTGACTCAGATTTTGTATACTGGAGGAATTCCGGTGTTATCTCAACCGAGCAGATTAGGTGATCATCTTTCAAAGTTACCATATTTCTAAAAGACATAAAAAAAAAAGACCTACCCACTTCAGCATTCTGATAAAACCTGATGAGGGCAACCAGTGGTGATTTTTTTTTAAATCAAACTGACACACTTAACATCAGGTTCGTTGCAGCAGTTAGCTGATAGGACAGAGCTGGGAGCTTGACAGAACGCTTTCTTTCAGTGCTTCTACCTGGTGGTGAATTATTGGCACTTGGATCTGTGCGGTTTAAGATACGGTTATGGGAAGGCAGGCCCAGAAGCGTTTCTGAAGGAGGGATACCGCTGGAGGGGGTAAATCCAGAGTCACATACCAGAAGTGCACTGGAAATGAATGCCCAAGTCTAATAAGGAAGTGGTTTTAAAAGGGACAAATTCCCTGAGTCATTAAACAGGCTACCCAACCAAAGACACGCTGTGCCACCTAGAGAAAAACTGGAAACTGTACATTGGTTTCTTTGCTGTAAGCGTTATTTCAAAAGCCTGAAACTTTTAGCATGACCAGTAAAGCCAGCCATGGTCCATACCAGCTCCCCCATGCTGCAGAATCAAATTCTCTTGGGGGGTTGGGGGGGAGGGCGCTGTCCCTTCTACACACCAGATTGGCTTCCTGCCTCCCTCGCCGCCCACCATGAAGCACCATTTAACCTCCAGTACCAACTGTTAGTCATGAAGACCCCACATCCTGAAAGCTATTCCTTGAACAAGCCAAGGCAGACTAGAGTAAGCGGCAGGAGAATATAAACCCTGGTGGACCTTGACAGCCAGGAATCCCTCTGGATGCTGCGCACCCCACAGCCCCATGGGGCCTTGGTAGGAAATTTTGGTGTACTCAGTACATCATATCCAGGTTACGGCCAACCACTGCACAACCCAAACACCATAAAATGACAACAGAACCAAGCGTTGAGAGTGCAAAAGGCCTTCAACTTTCCTCTCCGCAAGTCACTTCAAACCAACGTGCCCAGCACACTTGCCAGGCTGAAGCACAAAGAGGCTGCAAAGCCACCTGGCACTGAGAGCCGAGCCGTCTCTTACGAAGAAAATAGACAGTAATTATGAAAAGTCCGCAGTCCTGCGGTATTAACTAGAAAGCCGGGACTGCGCTGGGCATAACTCATTTTTAGGCAGTCAATACCGGCCGGGGGTGGGGGTGGGGGGGAGACGACAGTCTTCTCTGTCTCCCCTCCCCCCTTCCAGCGACCCAAGGCAGCGCCCCCTTTCCGCCCCCACACTCTTCCCCCTTCTTCTCCTCCTTTCCCAATCTCCTGCAACTTTGGGTTTGGCAGCACCACCGTAGCCCAGCCAGAGGCGGGGACATCGCAAAGGCGGCCGCGGCAGGAGGAGGAAAGTTTGAAAAGTCACTTAAAGCCTTGCAAGATTCCCCCCCACCCCCAGCAGCCGGAGCGCCCACCGCACAGACAGGAGCCGGGGCTCCACGTGCGAGCGGGCCCAGGAGAAGCTGGAGTTCCCTCTAGGTCCTCGGTAGAAAAAACAAAATCTTTCCCGGGGCGAAAAGTTGCTTGCCGCAGCACTGTTCCCTTGCCCCCCTCGGCTTTCCCCCCTTCAGATCCCCAAACCCCCTCTCGGATTTCGCAAGGTGCCACCTGGCCTGGAGCGCGGCCCCCGGAGGGCACGGCGCCCCTCCCTTGCCGGCTCCGAGGACAAGTCTGGGGAGCTGGGGGACAGGAAGGCACGGAGGGCGACCGGCCCGGCCCCCAGGCTCGACCGCCAGGCTCACCTCTCTCCTGCTCCTCCGCTTGCAAGCAGATAGGGATGTTCTTCTTCCAGCCCGGCATGGTGTCTGCTCCCTGAGCTTGCTCCGGGGCTCGCTCGCTCGCTCGCTCGCTGCTCGCCGGCTCCGGGGCTCGCCGCGCCTCCTGGCTCACGCCCTCCGGCCGGTAGCAACACGCCCGAGGCTGCTCAGCGGGGCTGGGGCGCCGAGGCGACTCCCCGACACATTGAAGCGTCGCCGCGCGCCCCGCTGCTCGCCTCCAAGTCTCCGGAGCTCCCCGGGGGTGGCGGTGGCGGCGGCGGTGGCGGCGGCGGTCGGGCCGCGCGGTAACCGGGCAGAGCAGGAGAGGGGGTGGGGAAGAGGGGGTCTGCAGCCGCGGTGGCGCGGTGTGGCCGCGAGGCCGGGGGACCGGAGCAGGCCGGTGTAGGACCGCCGAGCCCCCGGAGGTGGGCGCCGGCGGGAGCTCAGGGCTGGCGCCGCCTCGCTCCGCTCCTCCTCCTCCTCCACCTCCTCCACCTCCTCCTGCTCGCCTCCTTCTTCCCCTTCCTCGTCCCTCCGCCGCCAGCAGGTGGGACTCGGAGCCGCGGCAGCCGCACAAAGCTCCTCGGGGCGGGCGGGACCGAGCAGCGGGTTCCCGGGGCGCCTGTCGCCGGAGCCTCTCCCCCGAGACGCGCGCGAGGCTGGGCGGGCACGGAGGGGCGCGCGCGCTCACACCCTCCGCGCCCGGATCGCCGGCCTGCGAGGCGCGCCCGGCCCGCCAGGTACAGAGCCTGGCACCCCGCCGCCGCTGCGGAGCCCTCGCTCGCTGCTCCCGGGCCTCCCGCCCCGAGCCCGACCGGCCGCTCTGGCGGCTCAGGCGATGACCTCGCTGAAGCAGGGGGCAGTGTCCTTCCCTCTAGTCCCTCCTTCTCGCCGCTCCCCCTCCCCAGCCCTGCCCGTCGCCCCCTCCCCCAAGTTGAGACTCGCAGCTCCGGATTCGCTAACTTCGTCCTCAACATAGGGGCAGTGGCAACTTTCGGGATGGTCGGCACTGGTCCCAGGGGTGGGGACGGTGGGAGCGGGGAGCCCCTTTTGTTTTAAAGGATGCTAGCAGATCGTCAGCTGAGTGAATATTTAATAGCTGTCTTCAAGTGTAGGAAGGAATTTTATGATCAGGTTTTATGATTAGTTTCTTCCTCTTGTCATAGGCTCACAGGAAAAAAAATTCAGTGGAAAATGAATAAAGGTAGGGAGGGGGGAGAAGAGGGAAGCCTTTGTGGCAGAGCCCGAAAGATTCTGCCCAGGCCTGTGGGCTCTTCCTTGAGATTTCAGTGCAGGAAGGAGAGGGACATTTGGCAGCTGTCTGTCTTGTATGGAGATGCCATCCATTTCCTCAAGCCTGGGCCTCTGACTGGAAAATAACCATGCCTCCCCCTCCTATCTGATAAGTTCTGAAGAATTTGGAGCCCCAGAGGCTATACCTACTGCAGTGTGGTTTGGGGTTTTGGCCTCTGCAGGTTTATTTTGGCCTCTGAAAGAACTGTAGTTCCTCTCCCTCAATGGGGACACCAGCTCTTGCCAGTCTTCCCTCTCACACTGCCAGAGCAATAGCATAGTCACACATCACCTAAAGATAAGGACTCTTCTCCTACCATCTCATAAACAGTCTGATCAAGCAGGGCTGTTGGCACCTGCAGCCGCCCCTTGTGTGAGTGGTTGAATTTCATTGCAGAACTGCCCAGCTGCCAAAACCCAGTGGCTGGCTCTCCTAAGGAAAGAAAGGAAAAGGATTCTCGGGAGCAGAGCTACACAGCACCGGGAGCTGAAGGGCTAAGTAGAAATAGAGTCACAATGTCCCAAGGGTTATTCTTAGAAATCCCATCTGAGCTGGACAGTGGTGGTTTGGTGGCACATGCCTTTACTTCCAGCACTTGGGAGGCAGAGGCAAGTATATCTCTGAGTTCGAGGCCAGCCTGGTCTGCAGAGTGAGTTCCAGGACAGCCAGAACTACGCAGAGAAACTGTATGGCTCTCCCCCACCCCCACTCCCAATCTCATCTGAGCTTGCTCCTTTCAGACTCTTTGTAAAGTCCAGAAAACAGTTGGCATAACTTTGATCTTGCCCTAAGTCTGTTGCGAGAATGTGACTTGATTTTCCAGAAAGATCAAAGGCCATCCAGCTATAGCCAGGCTGGCTGTAAGTACAGGTATACACACAGTTCCCAGCAACACAAAAACCGCTGGAGCATTTGCTATAATATTTAAGATGTGGATGACTATTCTAACAGATGTTATTCTGGGGGACCTACCCAATAAACCTCAAATATGAACTGACCCTTACAAAGTTGTATTGCAATCAACAGTATGGTTGCCTGACCAAAGTGACAGCCTATCAGTGACAGAGGTCTAACTCATCCCTACTGAATGTCTTTTAAATCTGATAAAATCCCTACTGTGTGTTGGACTCTTGGATAAAGGCTTGGGATACAGGAATTTTTTTTTATTTTAGTAGTAGACCAAATGAACACATCTTAGATATTAGGGTCAGCTATTGTGGATTATACAGCTGCAAGTAACAAACTCTTGAAGTCATAACTTCCCCCGCCTCATGTTATTTCTCTCAAATATTTGTTCACTGATATCGAACATTTTGCACCATCATTGCATAAGACATCATCAACTAAGTCCTAGGTGTGGCAGGGATGATGGAGCTTTTCTTCTCTTTGTATCTCTAGCTACAAAGGAGACAATCTCAAAGGTGCTCAATGGTGTAGTGTTTGCCCTCACTTGAGCTACCCCTGGCATTTCTTGTAGGAAAATATTCTTTCTGAATCCTCATTGTATTACTCAGATAACTTGACAGAAAAATATTAAGAAAAATAGTACTGGACTATTTAAATTGAGTCTAATGTGCTCAGTTACATGTATATTGTCTGATGTAGCTTTATATTCAAAACAACGTATCTGAAAGTCTATTCAAAGAAATTGTAGCATTACCTTGAGCTTTATTTAAAAAAAAACCTAAATCTCAAACAGCTAGGCACATTCTTTGTATTCTTTAGTAAATTTGAAAATCAATGTCCTTTAAAGAATGGGCAATAATTAATCCAAGGTGAAGAAGGGGGCAGGAATTTGAAAAAGAGTTAGTGTCTTAGGGTTTCCATTGCTCTGAAGAGACACCATGACCAAGGCAACTCTTATGAAAGACAGCATTTAATTGAGGCTGGCTTCCTTGTTCTGAGGTTCAAACCATTTTCATCATGGTGGGAAACAAGGCAGCATCCAGGCAGGCTTGGCACTAGAAGAGCTGAGAGTTCTATATCTCGTTCTGGAGACAAACAGGAGAAGACTACTATCTTCCAGGCAGCTAGGAAGAGGGTCTCAAAGCCCACCCCTGCACTGACGTACTTCCTCCAACAAGGCCACGCCTCCTAATAGTGCCACTCTCTGGGCCAAGCATATTCAGACCACCACAGTGGGGAAGGGGGGATATGTAAGAGAATTTGGAGGAGGGAAGGGAAGGGAGAAAAGCTGTAATTAAATTAACTCAGATAGATAGATAGATAGATAGATAGATAGATAGATAGATAGATAGATAGATAGATAGATAAAAAAGGAAGTATCTCTCCCTGCAGCCATGGTTTCTAGACAAGATCTCAAATCTGTGGAATTACTTTGAACATAAATTCTTCCAAGAATCTAGAACAGCTTGAATGGTCTTATAGCCTAAGTTTACAGAATTAAAAATTGACACTGATTTTACCTTAAACAACTTAGGTTAAGGTAAAACCATGGGGCACACTCCTGAAGGTGGCTTTCCTTGGTCTCAATTTTATAGTTTTCTAAAGAAAAAGGAATGGAGGCATATGCTCTTAATTCTAATAATTAGAATTATTAGAAAGGGAAGAAAGGAAAATTCTAGGCCAGGTGGTGATGGTGCATGCCTTTAATGCCAGCACTCAGGAGGCTGAGACAGGTGGATCTCTGAGTTTGAGGCCAGTCTGGTCTACAAAGTGAGTTCCAGGACGGCCAGGGCCACATAGTGAGCTCTTATCTTGAAAAACAAACAAACAAACAAACAAACAAACAAACAAAAAAGATGTATTGACTGATTCTGTAAACAGAAAGCATTAATTGTATTGTTTTGTCACAGTTTTCCTGTCACTAGTCATTTAAAGACCTGAGAACATGTGTGCCCCTCTCATTTCTTTGTATTCTGATATTAGGCCTCTAGTGTCTTGCTCACAAGGCCTTCATTCACTCTCATGATGGTAGGAGTCTGGGGTTTGGTTTCAGGGATGGGAAGAGTCCTGCGGGAGAGGTGAAATCCCAGCCATTATTTTGAATTCATTCCAAGGCCTGGAAACGTCCACTTCGTATTTTTTAAAACTATGCATTCACTCAAACCTACAGCATATTAAATGAGCCCAAAACCTCATCCGTGCTACAGAAATCAGGCACCTGCTTGCCACCACATGCAGTGAATCTAAAACTCTTTTAATACCCTTTTAATGCCCCATCTATACGCCTACTGGGTATGCGCATTCTTTTAGATGTTACTAACTCACTTTTACCTGCAAAGTCCTCTTTGAACATTTGAAATGAAAGAAGCTCCTCGGGAAGTGTATCTTCTTGTGGGAAAAGGGGTAGACAGCAGAAAACAAACAGGAGAAGCCTGTGTTGATTTTTATTTAAAATCTTGAGTTGGGAGACTGTAACAGGAGAAAGAACTTCCAAAAGCAAAAAGAATGTTCACTTTTTAAAAGTCACGGTGTGCTATAAAATGACAGAAGAGAGCACAGAGGTTCCAGTCAAAAGTTGGTTCATTTTATGCCAACATGACTAGGCCACCAGGCAACAAGATCTTTGGCAAAACATTAATCCAGACCGACTGGCTTTCCCACGATCAGTATATATGTGTTCCTTGCCCCTCAAGTCCTCATTAGCATTCTTGGTTTGTGTTTGTTTTCTTGATGGTGACTGTTCTGACCAGGGTGAAATGGAATCTCTGTGTACTTTCTATTTGCATTTCCCAGATCCCTAAAGATGTTGAGTTCTCCTTACTGGTTATTTGTATTTCTCTTCAGAACTGTGTGTGCAGTTTGTGTGCCCCTTTATTGTACATTTGTTCATCCAGAATGGAAATGGGCAGGAAGTTTTATCTAAACATGAACAGAACTAACTTATGACCCAACTATACCGCTCTTGGGTCTAAGCTGAAAAGAATCAACCCAGCTCACTGTGAGAGCCGAGATGCAGAATTATCCTAGGTGTCTGTCCAGAAGAATGAATTTTTTAAAAATGATAGATAATGTCTTGGTTAGGGTTTTATTGCTGTGAAGAGACACCATGATCAAAAACAAGTTGGAAAGAAAAAGGTTTATTTGACTTACACTTCCATACCATGCTTCATTATTGGAGGAAATCAGGAACTTAAGCAAGCCAGGAACCTGGAAGCAGGAGCTAATGCAGAGGCCATGGAGGGATACTGCTTACTGGCTTGCGTTTCATGGCTTGCTTAGCTTGCTTTCTTATAGGACCCGGAACTACCAGCTCAGGGATGACACCACCCAAAGTGGGCTGGACCCGCCCACCCTTGAACATTAATTGAGAAAATGCCTTATAGCTGGATCTCATGGAGGCATTCCCTCAACTGAGGCTCCTTTCTCTCTGATGACTCTTAACTTCTATCAAGTTGACACACAAAACCAGACAGTACAGATGGATAGATATAGATAGATGATAGATAGATAAATAGATAGATTATAGAAGATAGATAGATGATAGATTATAGATGATAGATAATAGAAGATAGATACATACATACATAGATACATAGGTGATAGACTATAGATAGATGTTAGATAGATAGATAGATAGATAGATAGATAGATAGATAGATAGATAGATGAGAGATTGATGAGAGATTTATAGGTGACAGAGAGACATCCCCTCATCTTTGGAAAGGAACTGGATATCATCCTGTTAGGTGAAAGAAACCAGAGTCAGAAAGATAGGTGTCTGTGTGCTTGCTCACAGGTGGAGTCTAGAGAAAACCGTAACTGACAAGAAAGTAGAAGAGTTATGAAGAAGAATGAGGAAGTGGACCAAAGGGGAGGCTGGGGAGAGTAACCAGGTAGGAACGATCATGTTACCTGAGGTATAAAACTGTAACAATGTAACAATGTACTCTTACATCGGCTTGCACAGTTAACACACAACTAATAAAAACATAAACATCATAAACGTTAGTTCAGATGTTTCTGAGAGGATGTTTCTGGGAGAAACAAACTTTTCGATTACTTAAGTGGCTAAACTCCCCCTCCACTTCCCGCCCCCCAGTGTGAGGAGAACCTATCCTGTCACTTGAAGGTCTCACCAGAACAAAAGGCTAACCCTTTTGTGAAAACAGTTCCCTCTCCACTGACTGCCGTGGAAGAGGACTTGGTGCTTCTTCCTTTGTGTAAACAAGAAGTCGCCTTTGTCTGGATCCCAAACCTTTGCTCAGCATGATTCTCAGAACTTTGACTCTGGCTGAAAAACGCACCAGCACCATCATGTCTCATCTCCTGGATCTCTAGCTCCCCAGCATGTCCCGCACAGCCTGGAGCTCATCAGCCCCTATAGTGGCATGAGCCAATTCCTCTAAATGAATCTCTGTCTGGGTCTCTGGAGAGTGCTAACACAGAGACCTATGTTCAGTTTCTGGTTCTACCACATTCTAGCTCTGTGAACTTCCCCAAGTCAAACTCTGTATTCTTCTGGGGCCTGAAACAGAAAGCTCATGTCACGGGAAGAACGAAATGTGCTAACATAGGTCAGGTGCCTAGTACAGTCCCTGGTAGCTATTATGGGTGGGAAACAGTAATAACTTGGTCATCAAGAGAGGCCTTACAGAGTACGTTTGAGGGCTCCTGAAAATGCACTGAAGTCCCTACACGTGAATGCAAAAGCATTCTCTGTAAGTGAATGCATTCATGACCATACCCAGGCCCAATAACAATCCAGTTTTCATCAAACTCTCAAAAGAATAATTAGTTTAGAGAGAGTATAAAGATCCCCCTGATAAGCATGGAAAGAAGACTCCGTTGTGTAGAACTCTGGGATTGACTCTTAAAAGGAGAGGTTAATGGCAAAGGACTCTACCTTCCAATCGGAGCCTTTGGCACACTGACACCCAAACGCTCCCCCACCACGCCCTGCCCTTTCCCTTCAAACTCTTCACAAAGGCCTCTGTACTGCTGACGACCCAGTTTTGGATTCTGATTCACACCCGGCCCATCTTCCACTTGGAGTCTCACACCGCCTGGGGCCCCTGGGGCTGAAAAAGGAAAGAAGATTTTAAGTCAGTCCCAAATCCCCAGTTGGCTACCAAATTCTTTCAGACTTAATTTGGGAGTGATTCTTAATCTCTCTCCTTTCTCGTGGCATCGCCCTGATTCCTGCCTTTCGTTATCTGCTTCCTGGATAAACCCAACAGCCTGTTCCCAACTGACTTCCTCATCATGGGCACGTCGTCCCTTGCTCTCCCTAAAGTAAAACACCTAGCTGTCCTCCTGCCCCACTTCTCTCCTGCCACAGTCCCGGCTGCTGTTCCCCATACCCATCTGCCAGAGTTCTCCATGCTTGCCTGTGCTTCGCCTCTCCCTTGCTTGTTTGCTTGCTTGCTTGCTTCAGCTGCCCTGGAAGTCCCTTGAAGTCCACTCCATCCATTCCGCGCGGCTTCCATTCCTTAAAGGAATGTGCGTTTCTATACACAACTGCTCGTTAGAACCAAAATAGTTTGAGTGCCTGAGGCTAAGAGAAATCGTTTTACCACAAAAATGTGCTAGATCCAGAATCTGAACCCCGGAGTGATGGGCTCTTACCATCGTCCCACCCCACCTTGATGTACTGCTTTTATGCCTATCCAACTTTTTCTACTGTTTCTTTAGATCATGATTTCCGTCATCTCGCCAAGACCCACACAACCATATCTTCTGGTTTATGTAGATATGATCTGCCCGACCGTAGAAGGGTGTGTCTATCCAGCTGAATTCTGAAGCCCAGAGGTTTTGATTCAAAACCCCAGCTCTTCACCTGAGAAAACCTGTGTCCCCTACTACTTTGGGTTCTGAATTGTCAAGTAAGAGTAACAACAGAACCAATGTCGTATCATCCTCTGAAATCTGAAACGCTGGTTCTGAGAGGGCCCAATACATTTTAGTTAAGATCGGTATCACAGTGTTAGGAATGGGCCTGATACCCGTCATTGTGTGTACTCAATGGGCACTCGCTAAAAGGAACGAATATTTTTTTTAAAAAAAAGACTCTTTCCTTCATAAACCTGCCGTGTGATCAGGAAGACAGAGCTCATAACTGTACTCATGATAGAAATTTTTATGTGTTCCTAAAATTAAAAACCCTAACAATATTTCTAAGAGAATGCTTTTGGTCCAGACAGAGGTCAGTAACGGAGTTCCAGGGTGATGGTTACTGACAATGATTAGCAAGAACACACGCTGCCAACTGACTGGAAGACTAGACATAAATAAACATTTCATCAGAAAATTAAATAGGTGATTCTTACCTTCCTGACTTGGGGCAGGGGATGACTAATAATGAATTTAGGTTTCGTCCCTTGAGTGTCTGAAAAAGTAGAACAGAGGAGTGTGTGTGGATACTGAGAGAAACGGCAGCCAGTGAAGACTGACTGAAAAAGGCTTGGTGTAAACTCAGGGCATAGAACAGAGTGTACAACCCCCCCACACACACACCCTGGGGGGCAGGGGGTCATTATCATGGTAGCAGGTGATAAGTGAGAATAGAAAAACGAAAGGGAAATATTTGGGTGAGAAGTAAGATCTTATTGGTATGGACTTTCCCTAAGTAGTAAAGACAAGAGGATAGAAGCCACCTGAGTACAATCGTGCTCCAGGTTATGTTCACACTGACACGATTGTGTGAGGAAACACACTTGGCAACAAGCACAATCTGCCAACAACATGTTCTGCCCTCCTTGGCTCTAGTTGCAAACATCTCCCAAGAAAACAGTCAAGGACACGGCCAAGAGTTTATGTACCAAGATGTCTATCGTATCTTTATGTATGGCAAGAAGCTGCAAACGATTCAGAATGTCCGGTACCAGGGAATTGTTTACATAAACTCCAGGGAACCTTGCAGAACCCTTAAACACAATCAGTTTAAAAGACAACCATAAGTTCTCATCGTATGACATTGAACAAAGAGGTTACACACACCATCTAGGCTTCCTGGGTTGGCAGCTTTTGCCATGTTTACAGGTCTGGTGTCAGGGAGAACCCTGAGTCTTACATTTGCATTGTAGGTGTTTCTGTGGGAAGACTTGTGGGAAGGAGACATCAGCCCGAGGGAAAGTTCTAGAGAGAATAATAGCAAGACAGGGTTTCGAGCATTCCTGCTATCCCAATTGGGAGAAGATATTTTATGCAAAACCACAACCTTCAAAAAGTCTGAATCATTTAGTGAATCATAAATGTGAGTGTAGCAAAGTTTTAGTAATGCTTAGCCAGCTAATTTCATTTATATTATACTTATGTAATCGTGAGTTATTGGATACGATCTATGTTTAAAGACAGATTTATTGCCTTTCTCTTGAATTTTTAAGAATTTGTCTGTATGTGGTTTTTTTTGTGTGTGTGTGCGTGTATGTGTGTATGTGTGTGTGTGTGTGTGTCTGCACACCAGAGGACACTTGTCACAAGTGTCGCTTCTCCTCTTTTTCAGGGAAGCAAACTCAGGTTGCACAGCAAGAGCCTTTTCCTGACAGAGCCGTTTTGCCCAATCATTGGTCTTTGAGACGAGGCTTCACTGTGTACCAAAATTTGTGAAGTAGGCTAGCTTCCAACCCACTGCCCTCCTGTCTCAGCCTCTTGGGTCTAGGATTGCAGCTGTGTATCACCAGGAATTTTCTTCCTAAAAAGCATAAAACAATGGTATGCATCAATACACATGAATTCTTAAGTTAACAAGAAGCAAAATGTCGGAAAAAAAAATATGCTCCGGAGGAGACGGGAAACGCCACGAAATGTTCTTTCTTGCTATTGGCATTATCTCTTTTCAAGCATTTTTTTATAATTTTTTTTATTTTTGGCTTTTAAAAAGCAGTTGCTTAATGATGGAGATTTGTTTTTTGAGAAAAGTATCATCTGCTGATCTTGTGTGCATGTTTCAGGGAGTACTTGCAGGAACCTAGATGGGAATGCTCTGATAAATACCTAGAATGCATGTATCTGAGCACGTGTGTACATGTACACATGTGTGTAATGCCCTGTTGCTCCTAGAGCCAGAAGAACACATAAGTGTAAATCAAGCATCAGAGAGAATGATGCTCTCAAGAGATTCAAAACTTCAGAGATGTCTGAGTCTAGGGCCTGCATCATCCAGGACACAGTTTTGTTTTATGTAAGCAAAAGGAGAAAACTCTAAAATAACGGTAAGGAGTGGGAGTGGAATGGAATGGTCGAGCACTAACCTAGCATGCAAGAGATCCCAGGTTCAGTCCCCAGTACTGAAAGGAAACAATTCAAAGCACAGAAGACAGTAAATGCCTTATGATCATTACCAAGAGGAATGCACTATACCTAAGGATATGCAATATGCTTTTGTGTGAGTGACACACACCCAGTGTGCTGACACCAGCAGCACCCCAACAGAACCTGCACTACTATCTTTTAATGGCTACAGTATGACAAGGTGACACCTCTGATATATTCCCCCAGAACTACCACTGTCCTCTAAGCAGACCGTAGCTGGCTGAGACATTGTTATGAAACTTATAACTATTATGCTTTTAATCATTTATTTTATTGTTTTATTTCATGTGCAGTGGTGTTTTGCCTGCATGCATGGCTGTGTGAGGGTGTCAGGTCCTCTGTAACTGGAGTTAAAGACAGTTGTGAGCCACCATGTGGGTGCCGGGAATTGAACTGGGGTCCTCTAGAAGAGCAGTCAATGCTCTCAACCAATGAGCCGTCTCTCCAGCCCATGCCAAACACATTTTAAAGGAATATTTTAACAATATTTTTTTTAAGTAGCAAGAACAAATGACTTTGGTACTGTTGTAACGCTACTCCGGAATTGATGTATCTCTCAGCAGTTTTGCGGTCAGAAAGCTAAAGACTTGAAGAGGAGATATTTCAGTTGAACTTTTGCCTCTGCCAACAGAGCCATTTGCAAAGCTGTACTCTTGTAGAATTTTTTCCTATCTGGTTGTGTCAAAATTCCCAATAATGTTCAATTTGCCAACTTCAAACTAACAGCGATTGAACGTCTGGAAGGAAACAAATAGAAAACATCATGAATGCAGGACATCTCAGCAACCAGTGAGAACAAAGTATCTTGTGAAGACAAAGAAGACAAAATGTTTCTTCCTTTAACTTATCACTAACTTCCACTCTTGGCCCCTCTAGCTGTGGGGCCCTGACCAGCCAATCTGCTGAAACCCCCAGGAACACAAACCTCCGATCAGTTGCTATCTAAAGTAGCAAAAGGTTTTCTTTAATCCCTTAGGAATCTGTGAGCTTCCTTCCTCTTACAGCCCACAAAATTCAGGCTCGGCAACGAATGCACAGTGCTTGACACATACGTATTCTGCATGTGGGAGCATTTGTTTATATTCTCTTTGATGTCTTCAGATCTGGTCAATGAGCCTTTTTATTCCACACTTATTATATACGATGTTTCATTAAGATCCATGGCGAGAGTCTCTCCTAGTTTGGGTCTACATTACTTAACCACCGCCAGTGATGTTTGCGACTAGTTATGTAAATGGAAAATAACTTAGAAGATTTATGATATGATTAGCTTTCTTGCACTTGGTGACTCGGTTGCCTCTTGATTTTTATTTATGTCTTGAGTGCTGAGCAGCCTTTCTATCTGCCCACCCACACGGCCGTCTGATCTTTAGATATGGCTGGGAGTGAAGGTAGTCTCACATAACAACATACACTTCACAATGGCAATAGCAAGTCTAGACACCACAAGGTAGGTAGGTCAGCTTCCTGGAGGAACCGGAAACCTGTTCTCAGAGTGAGAAGCTGTCCCGGGCCTGATGCAGACGCCGGCAGAGTGAGGTCTTGTGCAGATAGCTCCATGGAAGACCAGAAAAGCCCGAGACAACAGAAACAAAAGCCTATAAATGATTAACAAGCAGACAATGCAGTGATTCAAAATTGTAAGAACCAGTAGACCAGGCACTAAAGGATGTAATTATCAACAGCTGCCTTGAAACTGAACAGACAATCAGGACAAATGGCAAGTTTTCCTGAGAGAAAGTGTGGATCCTATGGACTAGAGCAGATCCAGGCTCTTCAGGAATTGAAGGATTTTCAAGATAACACCCATCCCACTCACAATTACTAATCAGCCCTTATATTATCAGTCACAGAAAAAGCCAAAGCAGAAAAATCCAAAACCAAGTCAGAAACGGAACAAAACCCCCAAGCAGTCCCAAAGGAGGTGCCCTGTGGGGTCTCCACGACGTAGCCTTTATCAAGCAAGAGACATGGCCATGCTTTTACTTCAGCAATATACAGTCCACATCCAACTTAAGGAAACTTACCAGATCCTACTTATCTACCTGTAATTTAGTTCTATTTTTACCTCAGTTCACAATCCCAATTATCCAGTGTTTGGGTCTTAGTCATATTCAGAACAGCCTGAAATAAAACTCTCTTTCAAGCTGCCTGTAGCCTTTTCAAATTCATACTCCTCAGCCTCTTTCCATCCACCGCCCCCAAACCTACCCGCAGGCTGCCATGGGGCCATTTCAAGATGCAGACCGTTCCACCTCCCCTCTGCCTTCCACACACTGTACTGGCCCCACTGGATAATCTCTGCTTCCTAAAGACAATCGACTATCAGGACAGAATGCATGCTAAGGTCTGTCTGGTCCCTAGTAAAAGGACGAAGGACTTTTGGTTTTTCTATCTTCTGTTCCCTTCTGGGGATTTCTTTCTACCTTAAAGAAACATCTCAAAAAGATAGACAACTTGGCAGTGATAACTTTAGGTAAAGATGTTAAATCAATCTCTCTCTCTCCTTCTCTCTCTCTCTCTCTCTCTCTCTCTCTCTCTCTCTCTCTTCCCCCGACCCCGTGTGTGTGTGTGTGTGTGTGTGTGTGTGTGTCTGTCTGTCTGTCTGTTTGTGCAGTGTGTCTGTCTCTGTGTGTTTGTCTGTATATGTATGTGTGTGTCTGTGTGTCTGTCAGTGTGTGTATGTGTGTCTGTGCACATGTCTGTGTGTGTCTGTCTGTATATGTACATGTATCTGTCAGTCTATGTGCATCTGTACACATGTTTGTGTGTCTCTGTGTGTGTGTTTGTCTGTCAGTCTGTCGGTTTGTCTGCCTGCTTGCGCAAGTGCCTGTGTATGTGTGTGTGTATGTCTCTCTCTCTCCTTCTGTGTGTGTGTGTGTGTGTGTTTATCTGTGTATGCGTCTCTCTCTCCCTGTGTGTATATGTGTGCTTGTGTGTCTGTGTGTCTGTCTGTCTGTCTCTCTCTCCCCTTGTGTGTGTGCGTGTGTGTGTATACTTTGTGAAGACTTGGGAGCATCTATGTTGAGGGCTCAGCATTAGGTTGAACCCTAGGAAAAAATTTCCTTTCAAGAGCCTTGCAATTTGGTGTCTAAAATAAAGGTTAAGATACTTGAACTCTCTTTTTAATTGGTCCATATTTTAACTTTGTATGCAGTGGTAAAAGAAGGAGGTTTTTTTTGTTTTTGTTTTTTTGGTTTTTTTTTGTTTTTTTTTTTTTGCATTGAGCTGCTAACATGTAGAACCTAAGTATCTGAAATTTTATTAAAATAGTAGTCTGGTTTTGACAGTGTTGTACTACTGTGAGAATTAATTGATTGTTTCATCACTTGAGCTTTAGAAAAGTCATTAAGGTTTTTACGGTTTATGGAAAATTGAGAACTGAAGTGTGCCAGAATCAATGTGTTATCCGATGTACGGAGAAAATGGCACTTCAGATGAAAGAAGGCATCAACAATTGCTCAGAACGCTCGCTCTCTCTCTTCTTCTGCTTTGACGGGCGTATTTACATAGAGCTTCTATATTTACTTGTATTCAGAAGTCCTTAGTCAGTTGTTCTATTGTGACGCTCGTGAGCACAAGATGACAAGACCTGAGAGATGAGATGAGCATATTAGAATCTATTCTTCGCTGAGAACTTAAAACCAAAATTATCGAGGACATAATAATCTAGAATACCAGAAGCAATCCAGTAGGGCTGTATATTATAAAACAACCTTTAACAGAAAGATTGAAATCGGCCTAACATGGCAGCTCTCCTCCCACCCCCAACCACCACACACACTTAAATGTTCTATGTTTGGCTTAGATACCTTATGGAGAAAAATCAGAGCCCTGTGCAAATAATAACCAATGAGTTGGGGCTAGCTGAAAGTACCAGGACTTCCCAGCTCTATCTAGACCTCGGAGTCGACAACACACTGTTGGAACAGAGAATATTATCATGTAACTTTGTTCTCAGCTTCTCCTTCCCATGTGTTCTTCTGATGGAGTCTTCTTCTCATTTGTATCCATCAGTAATCTGGAAGAACTCGATTTTATCTAGTTTTTATAACTAGCTTAAGGGCGGGGAGTTTAAAGTCTAGCCACGTCTGCAACTATTCATTTCTCTTACATCAATCCCAAAGGGAAAATTGTATTTTCCTTGTTGAAGGCTCCTAGTTTTTCTCAGAACCCCCTCAGCTGTACACTGACCCTTTCCACCTTTGGGTGGCCTCACCATCCTTTTACACAGGCCTGGCTCTTGCACCACTTTGCACTGTCTCAGAAGCAAAGGTGTGCCAGCCAGCCATGAGAAGTTGGTTAGGATAAACCTGGTTTCCAGAGCATAGAGTACATAGGTTGCAGATGGGTTATCTCCGTTGTCATTGGCATCTACAAATGAGGTGGTTTTCTAGAAAAGAGTTGACTGTAGAGGGCGTCTTTCTATAACCACTGGGGAGCAAGGAAGATTTTTAAGTTGCCCTCATGGCTGCAGTGAAGGGGTCTCACTTATACAAACCTTATCATTTTTTATGTAATTAAGCAGACCGTGCTTTCCTCTGTTATGAAATTAAGAATGTCAAAGGGACATACCATGAAGAAAGAAGCTTTAAATCTCCCTCACATATTGTATTTTTTGCTTTGTTTTGTAGCTTTATTATCCAAACAGAGAGAAGATTCATGACTACAATATGAAGAAAGATGAAGGCAGGGTGCCAGTTTATCTCATGGCTGCCAACCCCGGTGTGGAGGTTACCCTTGGCACTCTACCACCGACTTCTGAGTGACTAATTCCCGCCTTCCTCTCCCACAGTCAGTTTATCCCATTATATGTTCCTGTGATAGACATCTCTGAACATGTTCTAACAACTTGTTCCGAGGCAGGCTTTCAGTTGAAATGGAAGACTAGCAATTTTTACTGCTTCACTGGTTGCTCATAAGACTATAATGTATTAATCTATATCCACCAAACCAAGAGTATTGCAGCTATAGATTTATTGAGACATCAAAGGGAAAGGATAAAAATGACCTTTTCAAAAGGTGTGCCAAAGCATATGTTCTCTACAGGGATAAAGCTTAACTGAAGTACAGATGTGAATCAGGAAACGTACTATTAGTTTTATTTTTTTTTAAACTTAGCTGCTCATTGATCCCCAACCAGTTGACATCGGTGCCTAACAGTCATCTTTTGGAGCAGCATCTTTATTTTATTTTATTTTATTTATTTATTTATTTATTTATTTATTTGCTTCCGAGTTTAACCTTCAGGTTGTAAGACCAATGTGGTATTTCTCTGTGTTCTATTTCAGAGATCACATTTCTTTATCCAAGGGAGGGATGGATAGACAGAAAAAAAGAGAAAGAGAGAGACAGGAACAGACAGACAGACAGACAGACACACACACACAGATATTTTGGGTCAAGGTCAGGAAGCCTGCACTAAAACAGGCCTGAGGGAATCAATTCATTCATTTTTTAGCATCAGTCAGGACATCCCCGGAGGTTGATGAATTGTATCTTTCCCAAGCAACAATCAGCTTTCGGGTGACAGTGTCCAGGAGACCAGAGAGATAGACGGTTGAAATGAGAATCCTTCTCAAGAAGACAGACTTATATGGGATGATGGAAGGATCCTAGCCAGGTAATAGAAAGACATGAGCTATCAGAGGAGGAGGCTCCAGAGACTCCCAGGCATCCCACAAGTCTTCCATGATGCTGATGTTTAACCAGATGTTTAAAATACTAGATCATAATTTATTTATTTTTTTGCATTGTGTAAACATGTGTGTGCCAAAGCATGTGTGTGGAGGTTTTACTGTATGGGTTCTGGGGCTTGACCTCAAGTCACCAGGGTTTGTAGCAAGTGCCTCTGGCCACAGAGCCATCTGTCCAGCCTGCGACTTGATTTTTATACAGATACTCAGAGTCTGTAGTGAGAAGGAGAAAATGTTAGCCATAATTTGTTTTGTTGCTGTCGTCAGTGTGCAGCTTCGGAGCTTGATTTGATTCTAACAGAGGTAACAGTAGGCTGCCTAGCTCTGTAATTTCGTAGAAACTAGTGGTATATTTTAGTGCCCAGGACCCCTCTGAAAATCAGCAACTGATCATTCTGGATGTGCTCGGGCACCACCCACAAGACAGTTACTTTTCCCTTGAAAGTGAAGGACAGTGACAAAGGCAGATGCCACCTCAGTCCCTGACATGACTCAATAAGTCTGAGGGATCAACAACAGCTGAAGCCACTTTGTTACCACTTTCTACTAAATTCTGTCACAGGGACTACTATCCCAACACACAACACACACACACACACACACACACACACTCAATTAGAAACAACCTAGAGTCAGAAACTGGGAACGTAGGTACTGATGGCTCACTGTAACTATGGGGAAGCCACTGAAACGCAGAACCAAATGGAACTGTATTTGAGGCCATGCTGTATCTCTGCAAACCGAGCCGCCTCCCCGAGCCTGATTTCCTGTCCAGAAGACTGAGGCAGTCATAGCAATAATCCACAATAAGCACTCCATAAGTCAGCTGGCATCAGTTTGCCACAGTTAAATGTTGTTCTCTTAGAATCTTCTTCTGTGACATAAGAGATTTATTATATCATAATTATACAGACAGATGTCATTCAAAGTTGTCAAACAAACTATGATTAAATAAACACACACACACAGAGTACTGCCCCTGGGTAGTTTGTGAACAAAAAATTTATAAACCCTAGTCTTTTCCCGTAAGTACTATATCTTATGATTAGGGAAGCAAGACTAACATGCATTTGTAATCTGAAGATTACAAAATAAAGATACTGAAGTACATACAGGCAATGTTAGAAATAAAACAATGCGGTGTTTACCAAAGAGTACGGTCTTGGAGTAGACTATCATGAAATCACATGTGGTGTAGCGTGGTCTTCAGACTTGCAAAGCTTCAGAACCGTATAGTGCGGCAAATATAGTAACGGCCATAGGAAGTCAGGAACAGAGAAGTAGGAGGCGTAGTACTTTATCTGATTTTATTTTCCTCAGTCGTTGTGCTGCCTGGTAGGGAGCGCTTTTCTTTTCTTGCATTTTAATGTGTACACATACAAACACACACACACACACACACACACACACACACACACACACACACACACA
>NW_021621071.1:9094732-9117223 GCF_004785775.1 Grammomys surdaster | reverse complement strand
ACACACACACACACACACACACACACACACACACACACACACACACAAAACAAACCACTTTGAGAGTGCGCATGCGCAAGTTGAGGGCAAAGGTCAAATTTCTGTGCCATTCCTCAGGCTCTGTCCATCTTCTTTTGTGAAAGAGTCTCTCATGACCTGAGGTTTGCTGGTTAGGTAGACACCAGCTGGCGAGTGAGCCCCAGAAATCCATCTGCCTCCGCTTCCGCAGCACATGGGCTACACGTACACACCCCATGCTTGACTTTCTTCGTGTGGGTTTTGAAAGACAGAACTCAGGTCCCCAGATTTGCGACTCCAGCACTTCCCTGACTGAGCTATCACCTCAGCTTTACTTCTTCCCAGTTGTCTTCCCTTCAGTGGGTCACCTGGAGAATTGCGCTGATGGTGCAGCGGTGCAGCCTGCACGGAGCGAATACCCTGGCATCTTCTGTGCATTAGTAAACAGGCGTCGCTGGTCAGGGACCAGCGAGCTCAGCTAGACTGGAGAAAGTGATTGTACCAGTCCCGTGCCCCACCCCTGTAAGATGGGCAATGGGTGCATTTTCTCCACCTCTCCTCCTTATACAACCCTCAAACCATGCATTGCAACACACACACACACACACACACACACACACACACACACACACACAGAGCCAAACATAGGGGAGAGAGCCTACGAGGAATTACTGCTATCCAGGAATTGTTTTGAATGGCCTAACCCTAAGGTGAGAGAGGACAGAGGGTGACAACAGAGATGGGGCCGCCATAGTCTTGCTTCTATGGAAACAATTCCTTTTCTTTCAAACTGAACGCTACAATTGGCTGCCTCTAGGATTACCACCTGGGAGCCATTTGTTTCATGGTTCAAAAGTTTGTAGATTGAGTGTTTGTTCTGATAATGATCTAAATGCCAGTTTTGCTTGTTCGATGAATGGCAAGTCTAACTTGATTTGTGTGTGTGCCCGAATGTGCTTGGAACTGTGTTGGGAGATGACAAAAATGCCCATAGCATCGAGCCATGAAGAAGCAGCTTCTTTCTTCGGAATGGTTAACCTTATCTCTGGTTAAAACAAACTTTGGGGACACACACACACACACACACTCCACCACCATTAACACCCTACTCCGTCCTGTGTATTTGTCTTTTCCTGCCACAAATTAGGAGAATTAACCATTTTGAACAATTAGGAACTCTTTATCCAAGTCAAATCAGAACAATGCCCTCTTTACTTGAAAAACAACAACAACAACAAATTGTGGCAAATTTTCCTAAGCGCAAACAGATTCCAGAGGGAGGGGGCTGTGAGGTTATAGAGTAACTTGAGATTTCAGAGGCATGCTCACAGCTGTAAAATGTTTGCAAGCTTGGCTGACGGCATCCCTTAACTGATGTTTGCACTCATATCTATCTGGGGTATAGGTCAGTTGATAGAGAGATTGCCTAGCACATGCAAAGCCCTGGGTTTGACTCAAAGAGCTGTATAAACCAGAGCGTGGTGGTATGTGCTTGCAGAAGATGGAGGCAGAAGGATCAGAAACAGAAGTTCAACATCCTAGGCTACATAATGGCCAGCCTGGGCTACATGAGATTCTGTCTCAATATAATTATGTAGATAAGAAAATGACTTCAGAATTATTAGCGACTGAGGCACATCATTCCCATGAGACATTTAAAAATATCGTTGACATTCATATAAAAAAAACAACGATAGATACATTCAGCTTTTTAATCTTGGCAGTGTTTAAGTAGAACATTCAATGTTTACTTCTTAGACTTTCAACAGACAACGCAAGACCATATCACCTGGCCCATGTAAGTGCACCCCTGTCCACACAAGATTTTATAATATTTTTATTAATATATAATGATATATATCATCTACTTACTATAAGGGCAAAAGGGGTGTTAAGAGCAAATAGGGTAGAGAAATAATTACCCAGTCTTTAAAGCGTTTGCCTTCCAATTTGCCAGCATGGGGACCCGAGTTTAGTCCACATTAGAAAGCGAAGCACGCTATCATGTTCTTGTAATTACAGTGCCAGGAAGAGAGCAACAGGAATTTTGGCCGGCCAGCGTATACAAGTTGGGAAATTCAGCCCCAGGAGGCACCTTATCTAAAACAAAGAACTACAAAATGTGGGTGGTACCTGAGTAGCAAGCAGTACCCAAGGCTTTCCCCTGTGCCTCTGCGTGAGTGTATGTACACCTGTACACATGCACACATCCACACACACACATTCACACATATGTGCACTGCACACATGCACACAAATACATATAGACATACACACACATGCACACATATATGTGCACCCAAACAAACACACACATGCATGCACTGCACTGGCCGGTTCTGTCCCGTCCTGCGGGTCTCAGTTATTCGTGGGGGCGAGGGGAACCAAAACCTGGAAGAGAAACGGGCGAGAGAAAGGAAGGACCCAAGCAAACGGTTGCTTGTCAAGAGCCGTGTATTTTAAAAAAGGCAAGCTTTTTATAACAAGCTCGGGTTAGGGGAGGGGGAAGGCAGGTGGGGTCATGGAAAGGTACAGCTTCTTCTTGGCCTGTGCCCTAGAACATTTTGTGGTTAGGGGCTTTTCTCAGAAGTAGCTATCTCTTTGTGCATCAGCTTTCAGCAGGATGAGGCATAGTCAAGGTATTCAACTGAACAGGATGTAGGTGGGTGACAAGGCTTCGGTTTCCAGGCGAGGGGGAAGGCTGGCAGGGGTCCCTGTTAGGGGTCCTGGTCTCTGACATCTCCCCCTTCCCTGTAAACTAAAGAGGGCGTCTTTTAGAGGAAGAAACTCAAGGATGGGCGAATTTGGGAGGGCATCCCGGCCGTAGGCAGCTCGCGGTCCCAGAAGGGCAGCAAGGCCATTGAGAGGCACCGTTGGTAGACAGTCTTGGCTGTCTGTCAAGACCAAGTTCGTGGTCATGAAGGAGAAGGGGAGACCACTCTCTCACGTGCAATGGCAGCTAAGGCCCGTGAGGTGCAAGAGCTGGTCCCCTTGCGATCCTCATACCCACTCCTGGTGCAATGGAAGCAAGTCCTCAGGGTGCAGGGGCTATGAGGTCGCGTCCTGTTTAGTGCCAGGCTTGCAGTTAGGCCAAGGCTGGGATGTAGCTAGGCCAAGGCCGGGATGCAGCTGTCGAGGCAGCTATTGGGAGGTTCTTTCAAGCAATAGCAGGGGCAAGCCAATTAAACGGGGTGGGGTAGAGACGCCTGTCTTCAATTATCTAGGGATACGGAAGGTCAGTCAAGAGAGCCAGGAGCTCCCCTGTAGGGCCCGAAAGTTAAGAGGCCAGCCAAGGGAGGAGCGCGCGGGCCCCACATCTTCATCTTCAGGTTGTGTCACCACCACATGGGCGACAGCCTCGGTGTCGTCCTCTGCTTTCAGCTGATGGTAGTAGACTTCAACTGGTCTTTTAACTGTGGAATCTATCTGATTTTTAACAAAACTTGTGAGGCGATTAAAAGCCCAAGGGCCAAAGGAGAGAAGCAAGGGGCCCCAATATAGTGGGCAGCAGGGTAGTAAGCCAAGGGGAGGTAGAAAACCAATTTTTGTACCAAGATTCTTGTTGTTCTCTTGCTCTCTTTCTCTCTTCAAGGCTCTTTTTAACTTTCTCTAAACTGTTTTTCACCAAACCTG
This sequence comes from Grammomys surdaster, assembly GCF_004785775.1. Taxonomy (NCBI): domain Eukaryota; kingdom Metazoa; phylum Chordata; class Mammalia; order Rodentia; family Muridae; genus Grammomys; species Grammomys surdaster. The sequence continues at coordinate 9,113,572 of NW_021621071.1, read as the reverse complement.
TCTTATCTGAGTAAAAGCAACACTCTTCTCTAAGGGCCACACACAATCCTCCCTCCTTCAAAAAGAGTAGGTCAAGTCCTCGTCGGTTTTGGAGGACCACCTCGGAAAGGGAGGCCACTGACTCAGTGAGGTCTTGGATGCCCTCTCTCAGGTGACCAAGGTCCTGATCAATTAAAGACTGAAGGTGGGCAAAATTTTGGTCATTCCTTACAAGGGACGCAATACCCGTTCCTGCCCCAACTGCACCCAGACCCAGGATGACTGAGAGGGTGAGCGCAGACAGAGGCTCTCTCTTGTCTCTGTGTGGGACCCCGGATTCAAAGAAGCGTAGGAAGGACTCGGGCTCATAAACAAAAAATTGAGGGAGGACGGTAACAACAACACAATAATCATGGGAAAGGAATCTGGAGGTGGAGATGTAAGCGGTCAGTCCATTTGAGCAGGCAAAGAGGGTATTATTAGGCGCAACCACATACAGGTAGGTTGTATTGATAGTGAGAGTCTGATTGCAAACAGGGAAAAGATCTCTAGGGGGAAGCATCTTGGGCCCAAGCAGGCAGGTGCCCACGCCAGAGATAGAGGCTAGGGTCAATCCACCCTCAGGGTTTGGGAGGGGAAGGAGGGTTAAGGAGTTGTTGGTAAACTGGGGGTCTGTGAAGGTCGCAATGCCTTCATAAAATGGCGGGGTAGGGTCAAAACACATCCAACACTCAGGAAAAGCAGAAGAATTAGCCACGCGCATGGCTTCAAGGGAAGCATTGGCCAGAGAGACAATAAGGTCTGCAGAGCGAGGGGGTCCCCCGGGAATGGTGGGCTGAAAAAGAGTGACCAGAGGGACAGCTGAGGCATGGGGAAGGAGGAGGGGGCTAGTAGGGCGTCGAGCAGGAGGAGGAGCGGGCTGCCGCAGGGCAGGATTTGGGCCTAGAGCAGCCTGATGTTTGTTGGGGATTTCTTTAAGGAGCTTAATGGTAAAGAGGAGTCCTGGATTCCAGCTCTTAAAGTAGGCGCGGAGACCCTAGGTATACCCCGAGCCTGTCCAATCTTGGGACTGGCCCGATGAGGTGAAGAAAATGGATATGGGGTTGCACCAGCCACGGCAAAGCATGTAGGGGTTACCGGGCATGGCAGAGCGGTTGACAGTGATATAGTCCCAGGAGGATGAAGGCTTCCAGTATGTGTCTCCCGTGGTTTCACATCCCCACGAAGCGCAAAAAAAGTCTGCAACCCCTCCACACCGATAGCCTGTGCCATGAGGGCGGTGACGGGGACCAGGGCAAACATAAATTCCCCTTCTAAGAAAGTTGTGGAGGGTAGAGCGCCCTGGGGCCGAACGACAGGGTTCGAATTTTGTTGTGTCTCGCACAGGAAGATTGGGGGCCCCCTCCAGGGGCCAGACCTGGTCTTCCAGCCCCCAATATGGATCAGCCCCCACAGCCAGAGCACAAAGGTCGATGTGGAGGACGGGCCAATGGGGAGAGGTACCAAGGGAGGAGCTGGAGTTGACCATGTCTCCGGCTTGATTGATGATCACCCAAGTGAAGTTGTACACCATATAAGGATTGTGAGGCAGGTTGATGGCTGTAGCAACCAAGGTCCAAGTCGCCAGGAGCGAGGTGGATAGCAGCATCCTTGGGGCTCCTGCAAGAGAGCACATTTAGGCGTTCTCAGGGGGGTTCCCTGGAAGGGGGTCACAATTTTTAGGAGAAGAGTCCATTATTTTTATCAGTCTGTCTGGTAGCCAGCGTGCACTCTGTTCTTTGGAGTCATAGATGCACGCATGTCCCTTCCCCCAGATCAGGACTAGGTCGGGGCCATTCCACCTATGTGTAAGTGGATCCTTCCACAAGGCCCTGGCATAGGACTCCACTGTGGAAGGGTGCCAGAACCTGTCTGCAGCAGATCTGCCCCTCTCATCGAGGGTTAGGAAATTGAGGACAAACAAGGCATGGTTTAGTAACGCCTTACAATTTCCCTTTTGGGGGTAGAGAATGCCCCCTGAATGTTGCAACTTTAAGAGCATGTTTTTTAGAGACTGATGTGCCCTTTCAACAATTCCCTGCCCCTGAGGGTTATAGGGAATGCCTGTGATATGTTTAATGTTGAGCTGAGCACAAAACTGTTTAAAGGCAGTGCTCGTGTATCCAGGGCCGCTGTCAGTCTTAAGAACCTTGGGCAAGGTTACATAGGCAAGGCAGGAGATCAAATGATTAACAACATGTTTGGTGGCCTCTCCAGCCTGTAGTGAAGCACAGAGAAAGCCACTGAAGGTGTCAATGGAGACATGAATGTATTTAAGTTTACCAAAGGGGGCAAAATGGGTAACATCCATTTGCCACAAATCCCCTGGAGTAAGACCTCGGGGGTTCACCCCCAAATGGGGCTCAGGCAGGAGGGTAAGACAGCCTGGACACTGGCGGACAACCTGGCGTGCTTGCTCTCTGGTGATGGAGAACAGCCGCCAGAGGGTCTGGGCATTCAGGTGGTGGAGTCAATGAGCCTCCTGTGCCCTCTGGACGGCATCAGGGAGTGTGGCCAGCGTCACCAGAGGTGTTTGAGAGTCCCTGGTGGCCCTATCGACAAGGTCATTACCCCCACTAAGGGGTCCAGGGAGGCCAGAGTGGGCACGTATGTGTCCCACAAAGAACGGGTGTGATCTGGCCAGGATTAGCCTCTGTAGCTCAGAAAAAAGTGGGGAGGCATTGGTGGATGGCCTAATAAAAGGAACAGTTTCCAATAGGGGCACTGACTGAGCCACATATGCACTATCAGTAAACAGGTTAAAGGCACGGTCTGGGAGAGCCTTAAAGACCTGAATAACTGCAACCAACTCCACCAACTGTGCCGAGGAAAATTCTGTTTGGACTCTAGAAACCCGTCCATCGAGATGAAAGGCTGCAATCCCGGAGGAGGATCCATCTGTAAAGACTAGAGATGCCTGGGGAATGGGAGAGTTTTTGGTAATTCTAGGGAAGACCACTGCCTGGTGCTCAAGAAACTTTATAAGCTTATCAGAAGGATAGTGGTTGTCTATCTTTCCCTGAAACGAGACACAATTGACAGCCCAGTCATCTGAAGTCTGTAAGAGCCATTTGACCTGAGCAGCGTTGTAAGGGAGGCTGACAATGTCAGGGTCTCTACCAAAAAGTTTGAGGGAAGTCTCTCTCCCCAGCTTTATTATTTGTGCCACCAGGGACGGATAGGTGGGCAAAACCTTAGCGGGGGTGGCAGGCAGGTGGAGCCAATATAAAGGCTTGGATTGCCATAAGAGTCCTGTGGGGGCGAACACAGTGGGGAGGATCAACAGCCACAAAGGGGAAGCAGGAGAATAATAAGTAACAGTCTGTTGTTGAATAGCCTTCTCCACACGCGCAAGGGCGGAGGCGGCCTCAAGGGTCAGTGTGCGGGGGGAAGAAGGATCTGAATCTCCCTGAAGAATGTCAAAAAGAGGTTTAAGTTCTCCAGTGGTCAGCTTCAGGTAGGGGCGTAGCCAATTTATATCTCCCAGGAGGCGCTGAAAGTCATTAAGTGTGCGCAGGGAGTCCTTTCTGAGCTCAATCTTTTGGGAAAGAATCTTAGAAGGGTGAAGCTCAAAGCCTAAGAATAAATGGGGAGGCTGAAGCTGGACCTTTTCGGGGGCTATCTGTAGCCCAAGGTCCTGGAGAGCAGTGATCAGCTGCTGGCCTGTCCCATGTAGGGCAGTCTCATCAGGACCGGCCAGAAGGATATCATCCATGTAATGAATGATGTACAACTCGGGATGTTGAAGGCGGAAGGGGTCAATGGCTTGCCCCACGAATTTTTGGCATAGGGTAGGACTATTAGCCATGCCCTGGGGCAGGACCCTCCACTGGAACCAGGGAGATGGTCCAATGCAGTTAACAATGGGAAGACTAAAAGCAAAGCGCTTGCTATCCTCTGGGTGTAGAGGAATGCAGAAGAAGCAATCTTTCAAATCAATGACCATTTTGTAATATCTTTTAGGTATGGCCACAGGGGAGGGGAGGCCAGGCTGGAGGGCTCCCATCGGAACCATGGTCTTATTAACTTCTCTGAGGTCTTGGAGCAGTCTCCACCTACCCCCCTTTTTCTGGATCACAAATATAGGGGTATTCCAAGGGGAGGTAGAAGGCTCAATGTGGCCAGCATCTAGCTGTTCCTGCACCAACTGCATGGCCGCAGTGAGCTTGTGTTGAGGAAGGGACCATTGGTCAATCCAGACAGGGAGATCTGATTTCCAGGTGATCCTGTCTGCCTGGAGTGCAGGGGGAGCAATGGCCCTCAAGAAAAATTTGAGTCATAACCTAGTCCTGAACTCGAGGTCTTTGGCAAGACCTCAAGGGGAGCTGGAATTCCCTGGTTGTTTTTACCCAGGCCCTGGCCAGGAATAAATCCCTGATCTAGCATCTGATGGGTGACAGCCGCAGAGGGGCTGAACATGAGAACTCCCATTTGACTCAAAATGTCTCGGCCCCACAAATTGATAGGGAGGCCTGGAACAATGAAAGGTCTGACGTGTCCAGAGTTGCCCTCAGGGTCCTCCCAGGTTAGCAATTGGGAACTCTGGAGGGTATTGGTGGACTGGCCAATGCCTTGAAGGTGGGTCAGAGAGGGCTGGCAGGGCCAGGAAGGGGGCCAAGAGGCCTGGGAGATAACTGTGGAGTCAGCCCCAGAGTCCAGAATGCCCACAAAGGCTTTGCCATTAAGCTTAAGTTTTAATTGTGGGCGTTCTTGTGAAATTCTTTGAACCCAATAGACATCTGAGGACCCCGGGGTGGAGGCGCCCCGGGATGAGCCCAGTGAAGGCGAGGTCGTGTCCAATGGGAGGGGAAGGGCCTGTGCAAGGCGCTGTCCCTGGCGAATATGGAGGGGGCCTCGGGAGCTTGCAGCCAAAACCTTAATCTCTCCCACATAGTCATTATCAACAATCGAGGGGAAGACAGTGATGCCCTGGAGCGTGGCAGAAGCTCTGCCCAAGATGAGATAGTAAGTTTTAGGCGGAGGGGGGCCAAAGACCCCTGAGGGAATTATCTGGACTCCTTTATCCGCCTCTAGTATTGTATCGGTGGAGGCACAGAGGTCCATTCCCCCGCTCCCTGGGGTAGCCCGGCGGAGGGCTGTGACTGGCTTGGGAGCTGCTGTTGAAGGGTCTGGCGTGGCCCCGCCTGGCTGTTCCCCGAGGCCGGCAGGAAGGTGACTGGTTGAGGGGCCCGGGGCTGGCCCCTCACTCCGTTTCCCGGAAGGGGAGAAAGAGGGTTTCCCAGAATATCAGTCCTAGAGCAACAGGTATTAGCCCAGTGTCTACCCCGCCTGCAGCGAGGGCAGAGGGCAGAAGGCAAAGGGCGCTCTCTCCCCGCTTGGGGGAGGGCTCTATCTGAGGGGCACTGGCGAGCAATGTGGCCAGTTTGGCCGCACCGAAAGCAGGATGTATGATTCTGGGCGGCGCCAGTAGCAGCACCCACAGCCAGATTTATAGACTGGGAGACTTTCTGAGCAAAGGGGTCTATATCTTTGCAGAGTTTAATCATTTCATCTAGGTCTTTGTCCTTATACCTGCCCCTGAGGGCGGTCCTGCATGCTAAATTGGCGTTCTCATAAGCCAATTGCAAAAGGAGTTTGTTGTTCTCCTGACCCGTCCCCCAAGTTCTCTCCGCTGCCTCCAGGAGGCGAGCGATGAATTCTGAGAACTCCTCATTAGCCCCCTGAGTGACTTTTGTTAAAGGGGAAAGGACTGAACCCTTCATAGGAATCGCTCTCCAGGCACTCATGGCGGCCGAGGAACTTTGGGCCAGGAGGCCCAAAGAGAATTTCTGTTGCCTCTGATCTGTGGCATACTTGCCCCTCCCTAAAAGTTTATCGAGAGTCCACCTCGAAGCGGGGCGGCGGCCCGAGGAGAGATTACTCCGAGCCTGCTGGCGGCAGCGATCAGCCCAATCAGCCTGCCAGGAAAGGAACTGGCCACGAGTTAGCACGGCCTGGGCGACTGAAAACCACTCATTGGGGGTCAAATAGCCGCCGCCACCCAGGCTTTCTAGGAGAGACAGCGTAAAGGGGGCGTTCGGTCCATAATCACGGACCGCCGAGTTCAAATCTTTGAGTTGTTTAAAACGGAGCTTTTTAAAGACTGTGGCGGGGGGAGCAGGCGCAGGAGGAACGGGAGCGTCCGGGGGAGCGGGTGTTTCCTCCTCGCTTTCGCTTCCTCCCTCCTCTGAAGCACCCTCGTCCGAGGAATCATGAACTGGGCCCGGGGGAGGGTCACCCGTAGGGGGCGCGGGATTTGTGGGTGGGGACCCCTGGTCAGTTGTGGAAGAGGGCTGGGGGTCCGGAGCAGGGTCTGAGGACCCATGGCCGGAGCGGGTAACCGGAAAAGCCAAGCGCAAGGGAGGCTGGGGCGCACAAAGAACTGAAAGGCGCGCGACCTGATCCTGAAGGCGGAGAATGTCAGTCAGTTCCCGGAGCTGATCAGAAAGGTGAGCGCGAACGGAAGACAGAGAAGCGGGCAGGTCTGGCCCAGATATGAGGGGAAAAGTCAAAGTTCTTAGAGGAGGCTGATCAGGAGCATGTCGTCGGGCAGCTTCCACCTCAAGGTTGGCTGTATCAGGAAGATCTAAGGAATCAGGCCGGGGGAGCTGGGAAGAGGGCGAGAGAGGGGACGCGGCGGCATCAATCCGGCAGGCGGGAGCAGTGGAAGGGAAGACAGGAGCAATAAAAGGAGAAGAAGAAACTTCGGGAGGGGGGCAGGGAGGCGCGGAGGGTAGAACATATGGAGGCGGACGCAAAGGAGAGGAAGAGAGGAGGGGGGGCGATGGCAGAGGGGGATAAAGGCGAACGGGGGAGGGCTTAGGTGAAGTGACCGACACATCAAGGATGGAAAAGGAGTCAGATGTCCGGGAGGGCGGTCTAAGGGGATCAATCTCCCCGGCGGTGCCAGCTTCATTGGTCAAGGTGTCTGATGGATCTTGGTCGCGATTGGAATTTCGCGACCCAGGACGAGACTGGCTAAGACAATATTCAGCCACCGAAAGCAGTTGGCGCTTTCCCTCATCTCCCTGAGCATCCTCAATGACATCTCTAATTAAACCCCAAAAAGAAAATATTGTCTTTGTTATTCCCTCATCTTTATCCTTGGCTATTTTTTCATTTAATTCTCGTCCAACTTTCTGCCATTTCTTTGGATGTATAGTCGGTCCATCAATCATAAACCAAGGACATTTTTCATCAACAAAAATAAAAAATTTTACGAGATCCTTTTTCTTTACCCTGATTCCTCTCTCTCTGAGTGCATCTTTGAGGCCCTTAATGAAACTCGCCTCCTTTGACAATGAATGGCCCATTTCTATGGGACGGAATGAAAATAAAACTCACCAAGGTCGGCAGGTCTAGGGCGGTGACGACTGCCTCTCTCTTCAACGATGTCGCAGCTGCTCTCTCTTGGGGTGTCCGTCCGGAGAGGTCCGTGCCTCGAGCCCCAAATGTTGGGCGCCACCTGTCCCGTCCTGCGGGTCTCAGTTATTTGTGGGGGCGAGGGGAACCAAAACCTGGAAGAGAAACGGGCGAGAGAAAGGAAGGACCCAAGCAAACGGTTGCTTGTCAAGAGCCGTGTATTTTAAAAAAGGCAAGCTTTTTATAACAAGCTCGGGTTAGGGGAGGGGGAAGGCAGGTGGGGTCATGGAAAGGTACAGCTTCTTCTTGGCCTGTGCCCTAGAACATTTTGTGGTTAGGGGCTTTTCTCAGAAGTAGCTATCTCTTTGTGCATCAGCTTTCAGCAGGATGAGGCATAGTCAAGGTATTCAACTGAACAGGATGTAGGTGGGTGACAAGGCTTCGGTTTCCAGGCGAGGGGGAAGGCTGGCAGGGGTCCCTGTTAGGGGTCCTGGTCTCTGACACGGTTCTGTGTGTCAACTTGACCCAAGCTGATATCATCAAAGAGAAAGGTGCCTCCATTGAGGAAATGCCTCCATGACATCCAGTCGTAAGGCATTTTCTGAACTGGTGATCAATGGGGGAGGGCCCAGTCCACTGTGGATGGGACTGTCCCAGGGTTGGTAGTTCTGAGTTCAATAAGAAAGTAGGCTAAGCTAGCCATGTGAAGCAAGTCAGTAAACAGCTTCCCTCCATAGCTTTTGCATCAGCTCCTGCCTCCAGGTTCCTGTCCTGCCTGAATTCCTGTCTTAACTTCCTCTGATTGCAAACAGCAATATGAAAGTGTAAGGCAAATAAAGCCTTTTCTCCCCAACTTGCTTTTTGGTCATGGTGTTTGATGGCAGCAGCAGTAGAAACTGTACATAACACACACGCGTGCACGCACACACACACACTCAGAGAGAGAGAGAGAGAGAGAGAGAGGGAGAGAGAGAGGAGGGAGAGAGGGAAAGAGGGATAGGGAGAGGGAGAGGGAAACAGGCATACATTTGAGACAAAGAATGATGATAGAATTCTGTACTTATGTTCTACAAGGAATGATTGTAGATAACCTCCAGTTTCCTAAGACACAGAGAAGGTCTCTTACAAGGAAAGTTTATAATGGTTGTGAGCTATATTTGTTTTTTGTTGTTTCATTTTATTACTAAAACCCTTCATTACTTCTCATGTGCCCAGGAGAGAAAAGAGCTTCTTGGCCTGTGTTTGAATTTGTTCATCTTAATGTCAACTGTTTTTTTTTTTTAAATAGAATGAGAATTTTGACTTAATATTTTCATTTAAAATTATAACTGTATGACCTTTAAGATCTTTTCCACTTAATAACCTCTACTTTTATTAAACCTTCCCTTAAAATGAAATGCCTTTATAATAATCGTTAAGCAATACTTATTGTGGCAGCAGCTTAAGATATAGGAATATTTACATGAGTGATCACCATCTGCGGGGATAAAACAGATGCTGGGAAACCTCCAACGTCTTTTCCTAAGGTCCTTGAGCAGCTGCTTGAGGGAACTTTTTTTTTTCTCTCTCTAAAAATTATATTCTTCAACCCAAAGCCTATCACTGTCCTTTCTCCTGTTTTTTATCCCTCTCTTGTGCTGGCAACCGGCCCAAGGGGAATCCCTGGCTGAGAGGCCTACAGAGCAACAAGAGCGGATACATTCTAGCAATCCGCTGGAAGGACCTGGCCCATGGAGAGATAGCCAGTGGTTTTCACTCCATTAATTCATTGCGGTGGAACTCTTAGCTCCGAGGCTGTGGGTCCAGGCTCTCTGGTGAGCTTCCTGCCTCATCTTCTTCCTAGGACAACACACCGTCTCCTCCCTCTCTGGCTCTATTTCCAGATTAAAATCGTGTTCTCACTGTGTCTCAGTCTGTCTGTCCCCTGCAGCCTGGCCTTCACTCACGAGATCTCCTTGGCTTGCTGAGAGGATTGCTTTCCTGTGTGGACAGTGCTCCTGTGGGTTCTCTGCTTCTACCTTTTTAGTTTTGACGTTGTTGCTCACGGAGTTGGACGTCGAGGGTAGAACCTAAGGCTCAGCACGTGCTGAATCGCCACAGCCAAACTCCTGTTGACGAGTTTTGTTTCTTTCTTTCCTTTTTGGGTTGTGTGCTTGTGTGTGAGTTGAGACAGGGTTTCTCTGTGTATCCCCGGCTGTCCAGGAACTTGCTAAGTAGACCAGGCTGGCCTTAAACTCAAAGATCAGCTTGCTTCCACCTCCTAGGGCTGGGATTAAAGGCATGGTCCACCACCACCACCACCCAGCCAGCCATTTCTGTTTCTTAAATTTCTACCAACTGTTCTTTTTTTTTTTTTAAGTCAATTTTATTTTAGGAGTTTCTCAATTTAGATTAGCATGCAGAGTTTGCCTTTCTGTGTCTGTGTTTATAGTATCTGCACTTAATGTCTGAAGCATGTTATTTGTAGAGCAGCATTAACATGCGCCACGAAGAAATGAATTAAATACGTTAAAATACATGCGTTTATTATGACATTTAAAGTCTCTGAGCCAGACATGGTAGTACATGCCCGGAATCCAAGTACTCAGAAGGACAAAAGAGGAAGAGACCCATGATTTTAAAGCAACACTTTCCCTAAAAAAAAAAAAAAAGCAACAAAACAAACAAACAAAACAAAACATAAAACTACCACCACAACAACAAAACAAACAAATGCAAATAATAATTAAAAAAAAAAAACAACCCACACCTCCACCAACAAACCTACCCATGCATACTCTCACAGACCTCATTGGTCATTTTAAGAATCTGGTAGCAAAGAGAGACAGACAAAGCATTTTTTTTTCATGTTTTCCCCATAGGAATGTATCACAGAATTGACAAATAGTTCCTAAGGGGAAGATTTATTTATCTGTTTACTGTGGTGGTGTGCATATGTATTTGTGAGTGTGTGTGTGTGTGTGTGCATGTATGCACATGTGCTCTTAAATGACTTGTATTTAAAAATGCAGAAGGGTCAATAGAATTCAAGTATCACTAACAAAATTGACGACAGGCCTGAGTAACAGCTGTTAATAAATCACTGTGGGAGGATTAATGGGAAATTTCATAAAGGGTAGATAGGGCAGACTACCAAGACCTCACAGATGAAATTAAACACTACAAAGCAGTAAACGACTTTAAGTTCTATGCTTTCTCATAATATACAAAAGGAAAACACTATAATATAAACACTATGAAATATTCTTATAAAAATTGAATGATCCGTGCCAAGGCCTCTTAATCCAACTATTCATTTTGCAGAATGTTCAAGAGACAAAGAACGGTACGGAAAGGCAACCAGAAAAACTCCGTATGGGGAACTGAGAAGATGGCCTCACTCATTAGATCTCCTTGGCTTGACAGGTGAATTGCCTTCCTCACTGGAGGAAAACCATGAGAGAAGATGAATAGGCACAGGTGGAGAGACCACTCCGTCCGTGGGAAAGATGGTTGGCTACTCTTCCAGAGGACCCAAGTTTGGTTCCCAGCACCCATGTCAAGTGGCTCAGTCACCTAGAACTCTCGCTCCAGAGAACTTACACCCTCTCACATCTTCTTTTGCCCTCTACAGGCATCAGAAACACATGTAAACATACACGGAATACAGAAATAAAATTTTGGGGTTTTGTTTTTGTTTTCTGAGATAGGGTGTCTCTGTGTAGCCCTGGCTGTCCTGGACTCACTTTGTAGACCAGGTTGGCCTTGAAATAATTTTTTTTTCTTTTTTTCTTTTTCTTTTCTTTTTTTTCTTTCTTTCTTTCTTTTGCTAAGAACATTTATTTTTTATTAACTGGTTATTTTATTTATTTACAGTTCAAATGTTGTCCCCCTTCCTGGTCTCCCCTCTGCAACCCCCCCACCCCCTCCCTGTTCCCTTTGCCTCTAAAAGTGTGCTCACCCACCCACCCATTAACTCTCATCTCACCATTCCAGCATCCCCTATGCTGGGGCATCAAGCCTCCACTGGACCAAGGGCCTCCCTTCTGACTGATGCCAGATAAGGCCATCCTCTGCTACATATGTAGTGGGAGCTGTGGGTATACCCTTTGGTTGGTAGTTTAGTTCCTGGGAGCTCTGTGTGGGGTGGGGTGGGGTGGGGTGGGGTAAATCCAGTTTATTTGATACTGCTGTTCTTCCTATGGGGTTGCAATCCCCTTCAGCTCCTTCAGTCCTTCCCCTAGCTCTTCCATTGGGAAGACTGAGCTCTTCCATTGGGAAGACTGAGCTCTACCATTGGGAAGACTGAGCTCTTCCATTGGGAAGACTGAGCTCTTCCCAGGCTCAGTCCACTGGTTGGCTGTATCTTCATCTAGATCATTTTATTTGAGAAAAGCAGACACCCGAACCCTGCCATTCTCGTGGGGAAGGCTGTGGCAAGACCCAGAGGAACCTGAGCCTCCAAGGGGCAACACACTCTCCTGGACACTAGGAGGACCACAGGCTGCCTGTGTGAGCATTTATAGACCCTTCCTCCGGCTGCTGTAGGTTGTGCCTTCGGCGAGGGAAAGTGTCTTGAAATAAATTTTTTTAAAAAGAAGAAAAAGCAAGAAAAGCTGACACAGGTACGAAGCATACTGATGTATATTTTGCCTCCTTATTTGAACAAAGCCACTGTAAGTGAATGTTATCTTAGGAAGCAATCAGAGAAATCTGAAGAGGGAGTATTTGATAGTGTTGAATTGTCAGCTTCAATACAATGACAATTGTATTCCAGTTATTTTAAAGTAACCCTTGTCTTAAATACATATTGTAAAATATTAATGAACAAAAGTGATAGAAACCCAAACTCGATGTGAAAGCTCACAGACCATGGGTGATTCTGATTGGATAAAAGAGTCTGTGAATGACCCAATGACATCAGGGATGGCTACATGGAAGTTCATTCTGTATTTATGCATTTTTTATTGTGTATATGCATGTGTATACACATATGTGGGGTGCATGTACCCAAGTGTGTATCTATGAACACCAGGGGAGAATGTCAGGTGTCCTGCTTTCTTGGTCTTCATCTTATTCTTGAGGCAAGGAACCTCAACCTGAAGTTCACCATTTTAATGTGACTGGCCAGGAAACTTCCAGACCTGCCTGTCTCTATCCCCCAGCACTGGAGTGACAGGTTCTTGGCCATGTGCAACCTTTATTTGGGTCCTGAGAAGGGATGAGATCTGAGATGGTAACTTGCTGTGTTTCTCTTTGTATTGTTGTGTATGTTTAAAAAAAATTTCACCATAAAATGTTTTTGAGGATGCAGTGACTAATACGTTTCTTTGCAGATGTAGTAGAAACCCTAACGTCAAAAGAGAAGTTGTTTCTAAAGCTGTATCCCATCCAACAACCCCAGAATTTATCCTGTAAGACTGGGTGATGCAGCCAACTTGATGAAGCCCTCCCCTATACTGGCCCAGAACAAGCCCTCAGAAAACATGATACTGTCTGTTAGAACACAGACATTGCATGAAAAGAAAGTGGGAAGGAAAGTGTTTACTAACAGTTTTAGGTCGCGCCTCTGCATCCCCATGAAAGCCCAACTAGTTAAGGCGGGGGTTGGGGGGGGGGGGGGGGGGCAGATTTGAACTGAAATCCGGCGGGAGCCCAGCAAGACCTTGAAAATGATCTGGGAAGCTACAGCCATGCCCCCTGCTGGTGGCTCCTTGCTGGGACTGGAGGGAGGCAGGGAGACATCTTTTGTTGCCTGGGCAAAGTTAGAGGCCTGGGAATAGGGGAGCAGATCCCTAAGGATGTTGGGAAATCTGAACAGGGTAGGACCAGTTCCAGTCCTAACCGAGAGTGGAGTCACAGGATATGAACCGTAGCTTGCAAACAGAAGCCAGTGCAAAGTCTTCCTGAGTTTGGCAGGAAGAGAGGAGAGAGGCATCGGAGCGCACTGATACCCAGGGAAAAGCATTGTGCAGGGCTCACAATTGGGAGAAGAAAGCCACGGTGGATTTAGTGAAAAGCCTGGGCCTCGCTAGTTATGTGGCTTTCGTGGAGTACCATGCCATACATAATCACACTGATCCAGGCAGTGGACATCGAGGTACACACGTGGAGATGGAATTTGAACCCTCGTTTGTGTTCTCACTCTGTGTTTCCGTTGTGTGCTGTGTCCTAGATCATGGAGTTGGAGTCAATGGGCATTCAGGACGTACCATAAATCTATCAGCTTGGAGCTGTTCTCTCCGTGGGATTCTCCCAGCCCCACCTCAAACGTTAATCTCTTCTCAGGCAGCTGTCGGGAAGAGACAACAATATGCACCAGGAGGAAAAGAGCAGAGGCGATTGCAAACCGGACTACAGGGACAAACTCACCTGGGTTTATTTCTTCTCAGTTTGTTAGCTCTGGGCAGGTTTCCCTTTTTTTTTTGGAGTGTTTATCATTTGCAAAACAAAAATTATCTATCTGCACTTATTGTTATGAAAATGGAATTGAAAAAGAGCTTGACAATATAATATTAAAGGAACCAGAAGCATGCTCGTATATATGTATGTATATATACATATATATGTGTGTATATATATATATATACACACATATATATGTGTGTGTGTGTATGTGTATATAATGTTTATGCATATGACGTATATGTATGTGTGTATATGTATATGATGTATATGTATACACACAATTTCCTTCACATCTTTCTTCATTCAGTGTCTGCATTCTAACAGACAGTGTCATGTTTTTTGAGTGCTTGTTCTGTGGGAGTATGAGGGTGGAAATATGTATGTATATATATATATATGTATATATATATATATATATATATATATATATATATATACATATATATTATGGATATAATGTTTACGGCCAATGGGGTCCTAGAATACAGGGAAACCAGACAGATGAAGTATAGCGAGATTTTAGAATTTTTAATGGCATGCCAAAAAGAAAGTTGTGTCCTGAACCTGTCTGAACTTGATTTAGAAAGAGCTGTTTTTATAAAATTTCATGAGTCAAAACATTACCGTGCCAGTTCAGTCTCTTCCTTGTAGTAACCCCTCCCTATCATGGCTGAAATTGCAGGGCTGCTCTGAGTTTCCTGTTAATGGCGCGATGTTCAGCAGACATTTGTTTCTCTATTCTGTGGTTTCCAATCTTCCAGCAGACCGGGCATTATACCTCTAAGATGTTAGGGGCTTGGACCACACAAATCAAAAGAAGTTAATTCCTTTGGGCTGGAGCAAGAGCATCATTCTAAAACAATTATCTGGAGAACTGTGTCAGGAGTAGTTCATGGAGCTTTTCCAAAGAAGTAGAAAATTACAGAGGATTAGAGTCTACTGTGATGTGTCAGGGGGTTTGCTCTGCTCAACAATCTACTCCATGAATGAGCAGCTCAGCTTGAGGGCTGGCTCAGACAAGGATTTAGTTTGTGCAAATAGCTGTTGATTATGGTACAATCAACAGACAGCAAAATATCTTAGTTAGTGTCCTAATGCTGTGAGGAGACATTGTGGCCAAGGCCGTTACTATAAAAGAAAGATTTAATTGGGAGCTTGCTTAGAGTTTTAGAGGGTTGGTCCATGATCATTGTAAGAAGCAGACAAACATTGTGATAAAGCAGAAGCTAGGAGCTTTATATCCTGAACCTGAAAGGAAAGACAGGGAGAGGGAGGAGAAGGGGGAGAGGGAGGGGAAGGGGAAGGGAGGGGGAGAGAAGGAGGAGGGGAGAGGGAGGGAGGGAGAGAGAGACAGAGACAGAGACAGAGAGAAAGACAGAGAGTGAGAGACAGAGAGAGAGAACACCTGAGCCTGGGCCTCATATGTGCTTTTAAACCTCAAAGCCACCCCTAGCAACATCTCCTTCAATAAGACCACACCTCCCAATCTTTCCCAAACAGTTCCACTCCCTGGTGACCAAACATTCAGATAGTCAAACCACCACACAAAGGATGCTTGCTTATCTATCATAAAGGTTTTTTTCTGACTTTTAATCTCCTTTAATATTAATTATTTAATATTATTTCTAAATATAAAAACATAAAGCATGACCTCCCTTCATCCTGGCATTCCTTCCGTAACAGTAGGTCTGAGGTAGCCATATATTTTTTTCAGATCATTTTAAAGGAAATTAAGCTTGAAAGTAACATACTTAATTTGCCACTGTACAAAGAGCTTTTGCTTTTTTCTAGGAATGTCTCTAGGACTGTTGGTGGTTTTTGCACCCCACAAGTGGATACTTAACTTATTTTTAATACTATGTGTATACAATTGTATTTGTGTGTGGATCTGCCCACGTACTGCAGCACCCTCAGGAGCTAGCCAAGGGTGTGAGATCCCTGGAGTTACAGGTGACTCTGACCCACCTGATCAGAGGCCTTTGAGCTGAATTCTGGTCTTCTAAAGAGCAGCAAGGGCTGTTGTTTTGCTACTGTTGAGAATCGCAGTGTAAATTTCTGTGTTTTCCAATGGTCTTAGGGGACCCCTGTGAAAAGGTCATTAAACAACTCCAAAGGGGTCTTGGCCCCCAGGTTGAGAACTACTGAACTGAGCCATCTCATATGTGTGCTTTTTTTTTTTTTTTTTTTTGAGACAGGATTTCTCTGTGTAGCCCTGGCTGTCCTGGAACTCACTCTGTAGACCAGGCTAGCCTCAAACTCGGGAACTCAGAAATCCTCCTGCCTCTGCCTCCCAAGTGCTGGGATTAAAGGTATGTGCCAAAACCCCCTGGCAATATGTGTGCTTTTAAAAGAAAATTTATTTTATTTATATGAGTACACTGTCACTGACACACCAGAAGAGGGCATCAGATCCCATTACAGATAAAGGTTGTGAGCCACCATGTGGTTGCTGGGATTTGAACTCAGGACCTCTGGAAGAGCAGTCAGTGCTCTTAACCACTGAGCCATCTCTCCAGCCCAAAATGTTCTTATTTTTAAAGCACCATTTCACTAATGCTTATCAAGCGACATATCCAGCATCAAACTTAGCTTTAAATTTCTTATCTGATTAATTTCAACTAGTTAAAAAATAAGATTAATAATGATGTGGAATTTAGGCAATTAATTAAAATAAATACTCAGCTCAGGAATCCCTTATATACCTTTTCCAAGATAATGTTCAACCAGCACTCAAGGCTGTAATGTTGCTCATTTCCTGCTAAGTTGCTGAAGATATTTCTGCTATTTGCAGAAATCAATTTACAAATGCTTTGGGTTACCAAAACACTATGACAGATTCTTCTCTGACACTAATCTTTAGAAGCCATTCTCTAGTACAAATAACTTTTCCCAGGACCCATCTAAATTATTTTAGATTTAATAAACACCTTTTATTTTGATTAGACGGGGTTTGTTCTACCATTATTTAAATAGTGATTAAAAAAAACCTATGCATCATATTTTCCCACTATTTAGATGACCCTAAAACATTCATTCATACAAAGAAAATTATCTGCTATCTGGACAAAACACCTGATAAAAATACCATCTAGAATATTAGCAGTTTCCCACCTCGTACCCAGTGCTTGATGCCTGTCAACAAAATCAAAAGCTGAGCTGAAAGCATCGTGCTAGTTTTTGCTGAGTTCTGGGCAATGTCCCAAGATTGAAATGAATTGTTCTTGGAGCTGTGGGGAGTGGATATCTGAAATCGCTCTTTTAAAAGCCGTAGGAGGCTTAGGGACTATGAAACAGTAAAATGTCAACTTGCAGAAAATTAAAGGCTTTAAGTCCTGAGCGTGACCTTGGAACAAGGTTGATTTCTAAGCAACTGCAGTGGGAGAAAACCACAGGCACAGAGGACCAGGCAAAGAAGTCTGCCTGAGCCTATAGCTCAAGAACTCCCCCACATAGCAGGATGCTGAAAGAAGAAAGGCGGGAGAAATAGTCTTAGTTCCTACCACCGCTGCTTCTTGGTCACTTAAATTCCCTGAAAGCCATTGAGCCAATATAATGGTTGGTTTAGCATCCGGGCTCCAGAGGCGGATTGTCTAGGATCAGAACAGTGGTTTCTAGCACTTGCCAATGAGTAAGCCTTGAGCGTTGCAACCCTTCTAAGCCCTGTTTGTAAAGTGAGCTTAGGGTGGAACTCACCCCTTGGAGTTGCCTGTGAAGGATCAGGGAATGAGTAGGTGGCCTTCATGGTAGAGTCAAGGTTCAACATCATGTTCCTTCCCGGGAGATGTTGGCAAAGGCCTAAGAGATACCCCTACAAGCTCCAGAGAGAACCGGATTGTTTAGTTTTCAAGAAGTCCTACCGTATCCATCCAACAGATGTCTGGATGAATCACAAGCTTCATTGGGAAGGAGGGCTCTTTTTACATCCTGGTACATAACTGACTGTAATGGTTAATTTTTATTGTCATCGCGATAGTATTAAAGTGAAACACACTTTCGGGTGTGTCCAAAGATCTTTCCAGAGATAATTAGCCAACAACTGAGGCACGGTACTGTTGTGGGTTTGGTTTAACGCTTGCATTATGTTAATTGGGTTCCCAAAATTGCACAGGAATCTGCATGTAAGACGCTGAGGGTCCCTGTCCCCAGTTGGTTCTGATTGGTGAACAAAGTTGGCGGTGGCCAATGGCTGGACAGGGAGATGGAGATGGGACTTTGAAATTCACGGGCAAGGGGACCAAGAGAAGAAGGATTTAGAATAGCTATGTTGGAAAAAGGAAAAGGACCAGGCCTGAGGGGTGCAGAAGACAGAGCATAGCAATCATGCAAGAGTCGGGAAGAGTAGCCCCAGCTCCCCACCCCACTGGGTCTAGGGTGACAAAGATGAAATATAAATTTTAGTAAGTAATATTTCAGGAATATCAGAGGGGAAGAGTGTGTTAGCTGGTGGAGGTTTGGAAGTGCCCAGCTACTGGGCTGATTAAGGTATATTAACTATACGGCTGTGTGTGTGTATGACTTACCAGGTTGGCTTTACAGAGACTGGCTTAGTCAGATTGGCTTACATGACTAGAAGCTAAGTAGTCCCCCATAACAACTGATTGTAGGCCAGAGAGACAAGGAACACTAGATGCTTCAGAACCAAGGAGAGACGTGAAGCCACTGGAGTCCTAGACTGGAGACGCTCTCTCTGGGTTTGCTGATGGGATCAGTGGTAGAAGGCTACAGAAGCTGAGCCTGTGAGTGATGGCAGCAGTAACAGTCACACACCTGTTCAGAAAGCAACCAGGTGCCCAGGCTCTGGTCGGCTTCTTCCTTCTACATTTCTTTCGTCTGGGACCAATCTCAGGCTATTAGATTTGGGCCGGGTTTTCCCTATGGTACCGTGTTGCAGTAGGTTATCAATGCTGCTCAAATTGCCCCAAAGGAGGCAGTGCAAGTTCCTGATTACCTACCCCAAAGTTCTTTCTGAATTCCTGAATGAGACTCTCTCCCCCTCCCCCTCCCCTCCCCTTCCCCTCTATCCCCCTCCCCCTCTCCCACTCTCTCCCTTCCCCTCTCCCATCGGAGGTTAGT
>NW_021621071.1:9088786-9094332 GCF_004785775.1 Grammomys surdaster | reverse complement strand
TCTCCACCACTTCCGCGCTTCGTCTCTGCCCCTCCTCCTCTCTCCCTCCTCCTCTCCCCCTCCCCCTCCCCCTCCCCTCTTCCCCACCCCCTCTCTTCCCCTCCCCCTCTTTCCCTTCCCCTCCCCATGCCGCTCCCCCCTCTTCTTTGTTCTACTTTTCTTGACTAGAACACTGTAACCTATTTTCAGAAGGTATTTGTTCTTCCACACATGTGTACACCTCATCGGCTGGTGTTCTGGACTAATGATAATTTCTTCTTTGAATGAAGCACAGGTCCATCTCTTGCCCTTGGAAGTGAGAGGTGCAAAGAAAGCAGGAATGAGAGCGGTCTGTGCCCCTCTTTTCTTTCTTATCCTGGTAGATCCTTCATCCTTCCTGAGTTTCTGGCCAGTAGATTCAACACTCCCTGAATAATTACACAGGCTCATGGATCCCCTGCTGGCACCGCAGTAACCCAGTCAGAAGATACAAAGATCAACCTTTCCATTGGTATAGATTAACCTTGGCAAATGCAGAAGTGGACCGTTAACTGAGATAGTTTAGGCCAATGGAATAGATTCTATTGCCTGTGGACCATGAATTGAGGAGGTTTAGGCAAATGAAATCGGTTCTGTTGCTTGTGAAAGACTCTTGGGAGAAGAGAAAAATGAAAAATAAACAAAACTATGTCCTAGACATTGGTGCTTGCTGTGGGAGTATGGGAGAGAATGACAAAAGAGGCTATCATTAGAGAAGACGCTCCAAACCCTTTTATGAAAGATGTTATCTGAATCCCAGGACTTTTGGTACTCACTAAAAATCCTATCAGAAGGCCAAACTTTCCTTCCAAGGTCTGGTGGTATCACCATCACAGATCCAGACAAAATGACACTTCAGAAATGAGCTTGCTGGGGAAAATGACACACAGAGTTATATAGATAGCAAAATATATGCTTTGAAAAACGCCTTTGAAGCCAAACTCCAGTTTTAGAGGAGAAGAAAGCAACAATCAATACTCTTCAGTGTTAGGGATTCAGTAAACCTGTAAAAAAAAAATTCCTTTTCTCTAACAATGAATAATCTTGCGAAAATAATATCACTGATATCAGTAAGCATTTACCAAATGGCTATTCAACCAACCATCAATTTATATTGTCTGCACCTCAGCAAAAACCCTTCCTGAAGTCTTTGGGGAAATCTCAACCAAGGGACATTTTGGACAACCTAATCCTCAAGGAGAGCTGGAAACTGTCTCCCTGGCCTTTCATGGCATAGTGCACATCTGTTAGCAACAAAGGGACAGTTTATGTTTAGAGAACATGGAACTAGATTGAATATCATGGGCAAACACTGCTAATTATGGGTGGGGTGAGAGTGGGGGAGGGGCGGTTAGGGAAAGAGCTCTGAATCAGCATAAAATGGCCAGCACCGGATGTCCCTGAAACACAATTGTAAACAATGATGTAATCTGTTATATAGCTATTTCTGGTAGAGTCATTTCTGGGTTTCGTAATTCTAAATAAATCTGACCTTGAAATCAGAGACTTTGCCAGTCAGCCTATGTGCATATGTGTTTGTGTTTGTCTGTAAGTGTGTGCGCCTACCTCTTCATGGCCTGCGTGCTGGGGACTATGTTTCTGCCCCCATCTGTGTGCAGTACTTATGTGTTGGCATGTATCTGGGTGCCTGCAGGCATCTCTCTGGCCAGTGCCCTGTATGCTGGTGAAGAAAATATATCTGACTTGCCCACAATTCCCAGAATCATCCACTGCGACCTCCAGGGACCTTCTTTCCTGGCATTGAAACTTGGCCCTCACAACATCCCTCAAGCAAAAGTTGCAGACACTCTAAGCCACACCTTCTCCCTTAATCCTCTGGAGGAGAAAAGACATGAGGAAATAAAAGACGTGAGGAAATGCCTGGCTGTGTGTTGGAGAGGGTTCTCTACTGTGACTCTTCATCCTCTCCCTTCCCCCGGGTACCATATTACAGATGAAGTTGGGTAGGTAGAGAAAGCCTGTGGATAGGAATACATTCGCACCTGTTTGCAAAGCAGTGTGGGAAGTGCGTTTCGCGGTGAATTGCAACAATTATGACAAGCATGACGGTCCTTCAGGCCTCCATTCCTGGAAGAGGTAAGCACTGCCTCGTGGGTGAGTCGGCGTTACGAAACTGGGAGGTCTCTCCTCTGCAATTACGGCTGGCCTTCTCTGAAATCCTCCAAACAAAGTGCTCAGCAGGAAAGCAAGGCTGGAGAGCAGTTTGGCAGTACATCATAATGATTACTGGTTTATACTCTTTGAGGGCGAAATGACTAATTGCTGATCAGATCCGTGCCCTCTTCTTTGGGGTTTATACAGCATCAGTGAGATGGAAAATCCCCGAGTCTTTGGAGATTGGGCGTGATCGTGAGATCAGACCTTAAAAGTAGGGTGAGCATGCTGGGGCGTGGGGATGACCACCACGCCCCAGTCAGTTCTGGACATGAAATGGATGCGCTGGACCTGCTCTGTCACTGTCTCTGTGTGTGTCTCTGTCTCTCTGTCTCTCTATGTCTCTGTCTCTCTCTGTCTGTCTGTGATGTGTCTCTCTTTGTCTCTCTTTCTCATTGCCCCCCCCCCAAACACACACACACACACACTCATGAGTGAGTTCAGGTAAGATGAAAGGGGCTCCTTGATAACAAAATGGGTAAAAAGTGGTCACCTGATTTTTTATTATTATTATTATTATTTTTTTTTGGTTTGGTTTGGTTTTTCGAGACAGGGTTTCTCTCTGTAGCCCTGGCTGTCCTGGAACTCACTCTGTAGACCAGGCTAGCCTCGAACTCTCGAACTCTCGAACTCAGAAATCGGCCTGCCTCTGCCTCCCAAGTGCTGGGATTAAAGGTGTGCGCCACCACCACCCGGTGGTCACCTGATTAATATAGAAAATTTGGAAATCGAACTCACCTGCAACCTTTGAGCCTGCCCTGCTTACCTCAGGACCGTAATGACAGGGAAACACACTCCCGTGCTTTGAATCGTTCTCTTAATCTTGCATGTTTGGATTAACAGAAGGTGTATATGTAGCCTCTCGTGCACTACATCATTCCATGTAATATGATATTTAAAGTTATATTCATTTGTTATAGCTGCACATCAAATCGCAACATGCAGTGCTGCAAAAAAAAAAAAAGTAAGCTTATTGTCTTTCATTTTTTGCAGACCCAGCTCAGATGGAATCTCCACTCAGAACTCGTCATGCTGGCACTGACGGGGGTGAGCTGGGGCTGCTATCTCTTCTGAGGATAAGGTCATCCAAACTCATATGTTTGAGACACGCTGATTTCTGCACTGCTGAAGAATAAATAGGGTGAGGTCGTCACTTTCTTGTTAACTGTGGGTCAGTGACTATTTTCAGTTTTCAGTGGCTCTCTTAAGTTCTAGTTCAGGTGGCTCTGAGGTACTTCATACCATGTCTGTCACTTCTTGATATGTTTCTGGTTTTCCTTCCTGTAAACACCTGGAAACAGTGTTCTGCTTTCAAAGGGACTCACCTTGTTACAGAAGACCTGACATGGATAATATCCCTTTTGGGATACTAGCTAACACAATTGTAGGAAAGATGTACCATCATATTTACAAGACCACACACTCCAAGAAGGGGATTAGCCAAGACTTGTAACACGGAAGTGTGAATTTGGGAGTTGTTGAAGAAATACGCCTAAGTAAGGCTCTATAGATGGAGAAAACACCTACACAACTCATGGTGCACAGAGAAGTCGAGTGGGTCCCTACCTAGAACCTTCATTCCTACAGACTAGTGTTCATGGTACTGGAAGATGCCCTTCATGCTACCCAAGGAGAAAGGTAAACACCAACATCTACAATGATGGCTTGTCTAGAAGATATGCTATCGTAGTAATGCTGCAAAGCTTGTGGGAGTAATCAACCAATATCTGATTGAACTTAAGGCCTAGTCTATGAGATGGAACCCATCCCTGACACTACTTAGGTGACCAAGAACCTGAGACCAGATCAGCCAGGGACTTAGGGTAAAACCAAATGTTTCTGTTCTGCTAAAGGAATGTAGCTGTATCCATAAAATAACTTTTAACAACATTATGCAGTATTCATAGGTCAGTGCCTTGCCTGGCCTTCATCAGAGTAGCTTCCTTCTGCAGAAGATGAAAAAAAAATAGAGAGACTCATAGCCAGACAATGCGCAGAGAGTGAAGGATCTTGGGACATTCAGTCCCAATGGGATGAGTCTAGCAAGTCCATCTCAACAGGGTTCAGGGAACTCTGGGAAAGGGGAGGCAGAAAGACTGTAAGAGTCAGAGGGGATGGAGGACAGCAAGGAAGGAAGGCCTCTTAAACACAGCAGGATGGATGCACATATGAGCTACAGAGATGGTGGCAGCATTCGTAGAGCCTGCACAGGTCAACGGATGGGGTCCCAAGGCTGACTGGAAACAGAATCGCACAAACATAACCCAGAAGCTATCTCCAATAGATAACTACTCATAATAAAAAAAAAATAGTGAAATAATGGAATTGAGTCTGGGGAGTAACCAATAGCAGTCTACCTTGATTTAAGGCCTACTCAATAGGCAAGAACTCATGCCTACTCTTATAAATCTAGCCAACTACTTGTAGCTGGTGAGGTCATGGATCCTAGAGGAGACCCTATTACCGACACTTTCCTAAAACAGTATAATCTCTAGTTACTTTTTAAATGTGTATCCTTATATTCACAGGTAAGTATAACTCTCACCCCTCATTAAAGAAGCCTCTCCTTGTAGCAGAAGGGAATTATTACAGAAATCCACAACTGGTCAAATGCAGGGAACAAATGTGTGAAATTCTCAAGCTACATGAATAAATTTTCATTTTAAAATATCCATATGTAAAATATAGTATAGTCACCAATTACTAATAATTACTGCTAAACATTTGTTATTAATTTGAAAATACATATTAACATACATTCCATCAATGAAACCTTATGGAAAACCTATGAGCCATAACATTATATTTATATTAACATATTTAACAGATTACAGAGGTAAAATTTAGAAAGGTTCAGTTACTTGACCAAAGATATACAATTTGGAAGTTGCAGAGTGTGGATTATATCCATATCTGTGTGCAGATGGTATGAATTTTGGCATGAGATATGCAGATTACACTGACTCTTGGTGTCCCGTACTTTAATATCACTTGTTATGGTTTCAACTAAATGACTATTGTGAGACAAAAATCACTGGGTTTGTCTCCCTAGATATCATCATCATCAGTATCACCACCATCATCATATCAAGAGAATTGTATCCATTTTGTAGCGTATTAACCTACATGTACCAGAGAACAAGGGTGTCAGGGATTATACCACAAGAGAATCATTGTCATCTCTAAACGAATCCAGAGGTGGTGGTTGATGGTTAAGCTATAGCCAGACTTTGGCTACTTTGTGGGTTTTCGTTTTCTTCCACCCTGTCAACACCTAATACTAGATAGGAGAGAAGGAAGGTATGGAGAGAGAGAGAGAGAGAGAGAGAGAGAGAGAGAGAGAGAGAGAGAGA
>NW_021621071.1:9060653-9088776 GCF_004785775.1 Grammomys surdaster | reverse complement strand
AGAGAGAGAGAGAGAGAGAGAGAGAGAGAGAGAGAGAGAGAGAGAGATCTCAATAAAGTCAAGGATAGAAAAGCGCCATTAGGTTACTTCCTCTTCCTGATTAGGGGCATCAAGTTCCTTAGGGCAAGCTTGATGACAGATATCTAATTTCTTCCTCTTCCTCTTCTTCTTCCTCCTCTTCCTCTTCTTCTTTTCCTCCTCCTCCTCCTCCCTCCTCTTCCTCCTCCTTCCTCTTTCTCCTTCTTCTAGTTCTTCTTGTTCTTCTAGCTCTTGTTCTTGTTCTTCTTGTTCTTCTTGTTCTTCTTCTGGTTCTTCTTCTTCTTCTTCTTGTTCTTCTTCTTGTTCTTCTTCTTGTTCTTCTTCTTGTTCTTCTTCTTGTTCTTCTTGTTCTTCTTCTCCTTCTTCTTCTTCTTCTTCATGGTTGTCATCTTTATCTCCTCCTCCTTCTTATTTCTTCTTTGCTCACAACTACCTAACAGACTGTAGCCAACAGCAACCAGACAATAACCCACTAACAGCTCCCCAACTCTAAGGGCCCTAGAATTTACGTGCTCTCTGAAGAGGCCCCAGAATTCCAAACATTACACACTTGCAAAAACTATCTGCAGCTAGAAAAATCACACTCCTGTTAGCACACGAGGCATATCATAGTCAGCTGCTGTGGACAATCTGAAGCAGCCCCATATCCCGCACCTGGGATTAAAACAGAAACATATTCTTACAATATGCCTGTGGCTTTTTTTTTTTTTTAAGGGAACCAAAATCCTCACTACAGTAAGGCCTTAGAAGCTCATTCATGTCACATGGCTTTTAACTGACATCCTAAAAATAACTGTTGTCAACTCAATTACAACATCTAAGTCATATCTGGAAGAGAGAGAAAGGGACTGAAATTGCCATTTCTGTCTACTTTTAGTAAGAAAACTTATATTCTTGGCTATAAATGTGTTGCTTACAATTCTAAGCATCACAAGCTACTGACAAAGTGAAAATTTCATGGTTCACGTTGAGGAAGAGTGGAGTGGCAGGTGGGTGACCCGCATCTATAATAAGAGGGTTTGTATCTGCTGGGTCCCTTCTATCTTACTGTCCCAGCCTGGTGGCTTGTATATAGTAGGCTCTTATCTACTGTTGCGTGAATGCTTGTTAAATAACGCACATACGGCTGTCAAGATGACTCAGTGGGTAACATGTAGGCTATGCAAGCCTGAAGACCTGACGTCAATCCTCAGACCCCATGTTGCAAGGAGAAAACTGTTAGTTCCAAAGATGGGAGGAGAAAGACCACCAATCTGAATCATCTTGGCTAAGTTAATTAAAGCCAGTGATTAATTAAAGGAAGCCTTTTTATTCATGTACGTGGGTTGTCTTCTCCTAACATAGGGTTTGAGAGGTCAGCATCGGAGGTGAGAAGGACAAGGTTTTTATAGCTCAGGGTCAGGGTTATCTAAAGAGGGATTTGGTAGGCAAAATCGACAGGGTCTTAGGAACAGAATGTAAGCATAACAAGTTAGTCCCTCCTGAAAAAAAAAAGACATGGTGGCAAGGTGGGCAAAACCAGGTAGTCATGGGTGGTCATATAACCTTTTGAAACAAGGGTAAGATTGTTATGGGCACACGGTGATAAAGAGCTTTTTGAAACAAAGACATGATTGCCATTCCTGGAACAGGCAGTGCAGAACCATTTGTAGTTAAGAGGGAGCATAGCCCAATCCTTGAGAGCAGAGGTTTAATCATAAACAGGTATAACCCTAAATCTATTTTGTTTTTACTATAAGATTGGTGTTTAAGTCTAAGATGGAGGGAGTCTTGTTTTTTCAAAACCAACTACTAAATAGTTGTCCTCTAACCTTCATGCCCACTTCTAAGTCTTACACACATAAAACACACACACACACATACACGCATACACGCACACACCACAAGTAACCAGAATGTTTAAATGTACATACCCCAAATCCTTAGCATTATGCTTAGCATATACTAGATAGTCAACTAATGGTGACTACTGGTAACTACATTTCTTAGCAATCCCAACTTTGTGGCAGATGGGTGCTACCTGCTGCTACTTCCGGTTGATTCAAGGATAAGCAGCGACAGCTGGTGGCTCTGCGGGCCTCATTAGGCAGAAAAGGGCCTGTATCTGGTCTGCTGTAGGCTGAGGAAGTGCAAATGATCAATTTCCTTCAACCTCAGCTGGCACTTTGCAGGGGAAGGGTGGCCAGGGGGGCCAACTGTAGCAATCACTTAACTGCCACCAGATCCTTGTGGCTCAGCAGGAAGGATGGATGCTTAAAGCTTTCTTCCTTGTGGTGAAGAGAAAAAGATTATTTTCCTGTGATGGGAAGACTGTTGGTGCTCACTCTTGGAGAGGGAAGGGCTTGGAAACATTTGCTGCTGCCCTTACACCCCCCACACACACTTCTCAACAGCTTTTTAGCAAGTTCACCATGGTCCACTTCCTCCTTTCCCTCCCTCTCCCCAGACCCCTCCCCATCCCTTCTTCTCCTCTGTCTCCCTGCCCCTGTTTATCTTCTTTCTCCACACTGTTAAAGGAACCTTTTTGAACTCTGGGACCCCAAAAGACCTTGTACCCGAGAATGCAATAAATGGAGCAAGAACACCCTGAACTGCTTACAAGCAGCCCACACTTCTTCCTGAGCACCCCACCCCCACTCCCACCCACCATGGTGAGTGAGTTCCCTTACATGCTGGGGTGGGCTGTTTAACAAAGCACAACCTAAGGTTGAAGCCACAGAAAGGCTCAAAGGGCCGACCAAGATGTCACAGATTTGTTTCCTTCTGAAGCTGGTAGCAAGCTCTGTGCCATGTTTGTCCTCAATTTTCTGATCATTGTTGACCTCCTTGGACATTCCTCATCAGGTAGGGAGGGATACCACCTCTATCTCTGTCTTCACCTTCACATGGGATACATATATGGGTATCTGTGTCTAGCTCTACTAATACCGAAATCCAGCTTAACCTGATGGTTGCATCCTGACTTGATCGTCGACAAAGAGTCTGTTCTTCAGTAAAGTCATATTCACAAGTCCGGGGGATTGGGACTTAACATTTTCTGAGGGGTACAATTCAGCCAATAGCAGCTAGGAACTATTAGACACATCACTTAGTTTAACAAAAATCAACGGCGATCTTTAAGCCTTCTCAAACGTCATGATTATTTCCAGATTTTCAGACAAGGCTCGGACCTGTGAGGAAAGAGTCAATGACTTGGGTATTTTTAGGATGACACTATTTCTACATGATGTTTTCCAACAGAAGTAGTGATGGATCAAACTCGATTGAGAGAGATTTGAGCTTTGGATTTTTACGAACATTCCAAATGAGATAAAATGGAGACATGATTTAGTTAAGGTTTATAGTGAAGTACGCACCAGTGTATACAGGCATTGGTGTAGAATATATTGCATGCACGTATGAGTCGCCATCTGAGGTTCTATCACTAATGAGGGTCCATCACACGCTGTGTACCAACAGGCTTGTTTAGTGAGTGAAGAGTCAGTGTATCTGGATAGTTGTAAAGCCAAGGTAAGTTCAGGTAGGGAGAGCTGGGTCCCGGATTCCAACTGCTATGTGTCTGATTCGGAGAACTATAGAGCATCCTGCTTTAGTTTTTGTATTGGAAAACACAATCTCCATCCTTTTATGTTTGAGGTCAGATGTTACAAATTACAATGATTCGTTTTGAACAAAATAAAACAAACTAGGTGTCCTGGCTAGTTTTATGTCAACTTGACACAAGCTAAAGTCACTTGAGAGGAAAGAAATGCAATTTAAAAAAAAAAAAAAAGCCTCCATAAGATTAGGAAAGCAAGCCTGCAAAGCTAGCGATTGATAGGGAAGGGCCCAGCCCATTGTGGGTGGTGCCATCCCCAGGCTGTGGTCCTGGATTCTGTAGAATAGCAAGCTGAACAAGCTATGATGAGCAGCCCGGTAAGCCACACCCTTCCATGGCCTCTGCATCAGCTCTTGCCTCCAGGTTCCTTTTGTTTGAGTTCCTGCCCTGACTAACTTTGATGATGAACTGTGACATGGAAAAGTAAGCTAAATAAACCCAGTCCTCCCCAAGTTGCTTTTGGTCATGGTGTTTCATCTCAGCAATAAAAACTCTAGGTCTGACATTAGGATTTTAATAAAGGGAGAAAAACTGCAACCCAGAGCACTGAACTAGAGCATCTTTGGTTCACCTTGGTTTATTCCAGTCAAATCTATAGCATCTGAGGTGAGCAGGTGTCTGTAAACTTCAAATACTGTTAGGTAAACCAGAGGCTAGCATTTTACATATTATTCTGAATGTATTTAAATGCACCTGTTTTGCCCTTTGAGGGTATCTGCAGGTAAAAGTTGAAACACTTCAGGCCTTGTCTGTGTTGGTCTTGAAGACAATTTAAGAAGAGAAAGAGACCCAACTGAGAGTTTGATATCAGGGAATATATCAAATATGCATTTGTTTAAAATAATTCTTTTTTATGTTGTTTTATCTTTATTTATTTATTTATTTATTTATTTATTTATTTATTTATTTATTTTGAGACTGGGTTTCATTGTATAGCCCTGGGTGTCCTGGTACTCACTCATAGATCAGGCTGGCCTTGAACTCATAGAGATCCACCTGCCTCTGCCTCTAAGTGCTTGGATAAAAGGCGTGACCCACCACCGCTCAGCTAAAATTACTCTTGTGATCTAAAGAAAAAAAAAGAAGCATATTCCTCATCAAAAAAATTTAATTGAAATCTTCTTGGCATACAGGTTAAGTCACATGAAAGAGAAGACATAAGAAAAGACATAAGAATGTGTTTAAATTGCTTTGCTATAATAGGATTTTGTAGATAAGAGCCTAATTTAAAATAAATGGGCCACTGGCTAGATTTAGACATTTTCATCATACAGATTTCTACTCCAAATGTATTTGTAGAATGGGTTTTGGGTGACTGTCAAACGGTCAATTGTTTTAGACATCATACCTCTCTTTGTGAAGGTCTAATAACTGATGAGCAATTTATAATCGTTTTAATAATAACAAATAAAGAGTTTAACATACATGTGAGCCTTTCTTAAGTATCAATCCCTCAAATAATTTGTTCAGGGGATTCAAATGTAGAAATCTTCAACATTCATTCAACAAATGTGCACCCAACACTTAGGTAGACGAGGTGTGACTCTCGTGTTTAAGACCCATCTCTGAATACAGTAGACAGAAATGGACAACTGTTAAGGTTTGGTCTTTTTCTATCTATTGTAATGCTAAGTGCAGGCCCCCAAGACCTGGTTGTCCGGGAGATGAGAGAGTCCACAGTAAGATACTAACTGACCCTGACCCCATTCTAATTGGTAAATAAAGATGCCAACACCCAATACCTGAGCAGAAGAGACATAGGTGGGATTTAGGTTTCACGGGCTTGGAGTCAGAAGGGGACCATGAGGAAAAGAAGAAGGTGTAGGACGGGGAGGAAGGAAAAGCCACCATGGGTTAGAAGTCAACAGAACATGGCCCTGAGGGCTGGCCAATTTGAGTTAAGAAGCCGCCCAAGTAATAACTCGGGGTTATCCATAGGAAAGTAGATTCTAACAGCAAAGAGGGTGGGCAGCTGCCCAGCTTTTGTATTGTTTGTATTGTAAATAGAAAGATTGTGTGAGGTTTTTTTTTTTTTTTTTTTTTTTTTTTTTATCCAGGAACTAAATGGTCTAAGGCAGGGTAGAAACCCCAGGTTGGGTTGAAATATTTCTACAACAGACAACAAATAATAAACATGCTAAACAGTCAGATGGGTTTGAATAAAAGGAACACTTAAGTGAGTATGTGACAACAACGTGAGTATTCCAAAAGAGAAAGGATTATGAGAGTCAGGTGAAGGTCAGGGCAACGTTAACAGGTGATGCTACCTGTTTATTTTTATTTACTTTTTAAAATTTTTATAGCCTTATTTTCATTGGTTATTTTATTTATTTACATTTCAAATATTATCCCCCTTCCCAGTTTCCCCTCCACAAACCCCCATCCCCTTCCCCCTTCCCTGCCTCTATGAGGGTGCTCCCCCAACCCAACCACCCATTCCAAATCCCAGGGTCACAGCAAACCTGGCAGTGAAGGTAGCAAAGTCTCAGACCTTTGCAACAAGGTTCTAATTAGATAACAGAGTAGCAACGTGCAGAATACACTGTGTGTACACTGTGCTCACGGGTTGGGTTCCCAGGGTTGAGCCCAGGCCCAACAGAGAAGAGCTCTGGAAAACAAGCCTATTCTGTACTTCCTCCTGTTCTCCCTCTTACTGTTGTGTTTTGAAGCAAGAAGTATGCAGGGAAAGGAGACCAGACCTCACAGCGGTTCTTTGTCTTGTTTTGCTGTTGCTAGGAATGAAGGCACTTAGCGTGAAGTTATATGACAATTTCAGCTTGTAAGCTGGGATAGCAAATTCTCTGAGAGTTAGATGCTTTTAGCCCCTGCAAAAAGCTTGTCGGGAGGGGAAGGATTTATTTTGGCGTGAGGTCTCACAGGACCTCTATAGTTATTTGGCTCCACGTGCTTCATCATCATAGTGAAGAAGACGAGTGTCAGAAGCTGTTCGCATCATGGTGGACCGGAAGTAGAGAGAAGAGACAGGAAGGGGCGAGGATAAGGAGCTGTAGGGGACGTTCCTGGAGGCTTAATTTTTCCAGGTAGATCCAATCTCCGAAAGTTTCTAGAACCCTCAAAAATAGCACTGCCAGCTAGCAACCTAGGTTTCAAAACATGAGCCCTCGGTGGGAGCATTTCATATTTAACTCACAGCAGGGTCGGTACCCTAAAGAAAGCTTGAGAAAAAAAAAAAGAGGTGGAGGTTCAAAATTAGCCTTGAAAATTCCTCTGGAAGGTGCTGCAGGCCAGCCAGTCTTGGCTCTGAAGATTCATTCCGACAAGTTTACATTTGAAAGAGATTCAGATGAGCAGCAGATAAAATAGTTGATTTCAGTGAAGGGGAGACATCAGAGGGACTGAGATAGACGTAGGACATGAGGGATTCCTGTCTCTTGTCTAACATCTGGCACTACCTTAATATCCATTTCTTACCCAAGCAAGTACTGTTGAAATTTTAAATCATTTCTTAAAATTAATTGGTGAAAACTGACTCCATAGCAAGAAGCATCAAATCACCTGCTTATTGGGTGCTATCAGTGTGTCTCCAGCTTGCCGCGTCTGCCCTCTGCCTCTATCAGTGATAACCTCACTACTAATCACTGAAGTTTAGGGTGCTGGGCAAGTGTCCTTTCTCACTGTTGAAGGCGGCTTTATTCCCTAAACTGCTACAAGAAAGAGACTCCTGGATGTTCTTCTTTTGGTTTATGTCAATAAAAAACTAAGTTACCAAAGAAAAAGCTTGTGCAAGATACCACATCTCATCTCTGCACACTTATGTCAACAACTCAAATTAAGAGAAAGAAGAACCGCTAGAGATAGCCAGTGGGTTTAGGGAGAGTTCACGCTATCATGAAGTACGATGACCCCTGGTTTAGTTATTAGCCAGGATTTTTCTGATTAAGTATGCAGAGTCTTTTCCTTGGGGATAAGAAATAAGAAGATTATGCTTTCTTTGTCCAAGCAACATATTACAAGCTTACCCAAGATTAGCCACATTATAACAATGAAGATTCTGCATTCAAGATTCCAGCTATTTGACTTTAAATATGACACAAATTGAAGTAGACTCCTTCAAATGCCTCAAACAAACAAACAAACAAACAAACAAAAACTCAAGTAAATCTCAATCAAATACAACTCTAAAGTGTGTGTTCCTCTCTTCTCTCTTTCTTTTGGAAGGATGTAAAGGAGATAGAAAAACAACAACAAAACAAACTATTGAAATTTAGTTTCACACTCTTTTAATGTTTTTAATGTGACTTGCAAACAAATTCAAGAGTATTTACGACACCTGACATCTTCATTATGACAGCAATGAGAATGCCATTGGTTCTTTTAGGTAGCTCTTTGGCAACTCCTGAGCTTAGAAATTCCTAACAGAGTCTGTCTCAAGTTGAAGAGAGTCTTGAAAAGTATCACTGCATCCCTGCTGCTAATCAGGGTTCTCAAAATTCTCCAGGCACTTTCTCAGAAATAGAATGAAATGACACTTAGCTTAAACGAGGTAATCCTGTGCAATAACTTTAACAGCAAGGGTTAGTTACTTGAATAATTTAAAGACTATTTCAGTTGGGGATTAAAATTAAGTTGTTCATTCTAAGTGTATATAACAGTTGTATATACTTTGGGTCTGGTTAATGTTGGCATGTAATATTTTTGTATTAATTTGAAAGATTATATATATATATATCTGCTTTAAAATATAAAAGTTGAGGAATGAAATGGCATTCCCAAAACAACTGTGATCAAACCTGAAAACTGTCCAGCTACCTGTAACAAGGCTGTGAATGGTGACCCAAGGGTGTGACCCCTGAACAAATGGCGAGTGTGCACAGGCATGCACTAGAACTCTAGAACTCGGTGTTTCAAATGACCAATAGGGGTTCACATGGAGCAGGGTTCTAGTGTGACATCTGGAGGCCAGGAGGCCTCTCCAAACCCTGATAGTTCCCAGCACCTCAGAGGACCAGCGGTTCAGTCCTGGTAGCGAACAATCATTTGCTAGAAAATCGCATCTGGCACAGCTTGGTTCTGGAACCCATCTGAGATGCTGATGAAACGAAGACAGGAGTGACATCGCAACCCATGGATGTAAAAGCTTGAATCCCAGGAGTTGTGTGCAGCCTGCTGGAGGCACAGAATCCAGGAGTCGTGTGCAGCCTGCTGGACAAGCACTAACTAGGCAACAACTTGGAACCTCAGCGCTTTCTTTATGTACAGCCTAGGGGGGAAAGAGCTAGCTGGTCTTGGTGGGATGTCCCTTTAGGCAAGCAGTCTTAGGGTGTAAACGTCTCAGAGGAGGAAGGGGATGTGTGTGTGGGGGGGTGTTGCTTGTTTTTGCGCATGCTCACTGGTCAATCATTTGTAAACACTTGTACTTCAACCAGATGGGGTCGTTGGCATGGCTGTGCCCCTTGTCAACAGTACACGTTCACTCAGGAAGTCATCGGCTCCCCACACTAGAGGAACTGTGGAGCTGTATGGGAAGGGGTTTAGCAGAAGTAGGTGGACATGCGCGAACTCCGCTCAAGATGAGTGAGTCACTGCCAGAGGGGAGGGGCATTCCCAAGGTTAACAGAGTTTTGGTTATTCACATTTCCTTCTGTCTTTAGTTGCATCCTGAGCCCAGGGCCGGATCCCCAGGTGAAGCATCTGATGAAAAGCTGCACTCACATTTTGAGGCTGTAAGACACAGACAAGACAGAGTGGCTCTGTGGGTTCAGCACAGCCTAAAGGCAGTTGGTGCTGCACTAATTACACAAACCAACAGCCACAGAGACCAGACACCTGGGAACCTCGTATTTGCTACTGTAAATATGAGGACTGGGAAGGACCATGGGCACCTGGCTCTATAGGAGTCACAACAGTGTGACACCAAAGTAAATAACCCCCAGAAAGGGGAGGGCAGAGGTTCCCTTGGAGCTGGAAAGACTCTCTCTATTACCCTGGAAGCCTGGGAGGGATTGGAGCTTCCCATCGTTCATAGGACCTGATTGCACAGACATTCTTTGGTTGAATCTCTAGATTCTGCTGCTTGCCAGCTTCCCAAGGCTGTTGTGACCTGGGAACCACAGGCTCTACATGGAAGTGCCTTCCTCCAGAAAGCCCAGATCTTGCTGTCTTCTCCACCCACTCCTACCCAACTCGTGCTTCGAGAGTAATAACACTTAATGAGTCCCCACGGGAGTCAGGGTAGATGCCAACCACACCGAAAGATGCTTTTACGTCAACTGCTGAAGCCAGTCAGGGAGGGACAGCATCAATCAAGAAGTACAGTTTAAGATCAAGTGCTCCTTACACCCTCAGTGTTTTAATGAGCAGCCTACTCATGGATCCTGGGAAGGTCTCTTGCAAGACACAAAACAATAACAGTGTTGGCAATGAATATATTCTTGTTTCTACCTTTGTCAAAATAAAACCCTGTCCCCTCTGCAGCAGTCCTTCAGGTCAGCTAGATCTCTGTGTACACACACACACACACACACACACACACACACACACCATAAAAAAAGAGAATTATCTGAAGTGGGCAAGGTCATCGAGTGGCACTTCCAGCAATCCCCCAGGGTCCCATCCACATCCTAGAGCCTCTGCCAGAGGTGACAGAGTAAGTAATAGCTATAAAAACTTGAAGTGCCCATGTTGGTGTCTCCTGGGCACCCGATTGCTTCCAAATCTATTTCAAACAAGCAGAGCTCCCACGAGGGAGAGTTTGAAGGAGCCTTACTGAGTCAGACACCCAGCTTGAAATGCAAGCTTTCCTCGTGGGATCCCGCAGAGACTGCAGCTCTTTTCTCTGACTTTGAGTTCTATAAAATTGGAATCTGAACACTCATTGTAAAGAACTCCAAGGATGGGTAGAGCTAAGCCCAGCAAGGGCTGGGGAATATGGGAGCACTTAAAACATTGTGCCTATATTCTGTACACTGACCGTATGTCTCCTTTACTGAAATGTAACAGGAATGTCAGGGGTTGTAGGCAACACAAGAAATCAGGGAAATCAACATATTTCTTTTAAATATTTATTTATTTATTTTATGTATGTGATTACACTGTTGCTGTCTATAGACACACCAAAGAGGCCATCTGATCCCATCACAGATGTCTGTGAGCCACCAGGTGGTTGCTGGGAACTGAACTCAGGACTTCTGGAAGAGCAGTCAGTGTGCTCTTAACCACTAAGCCATTTCTCCGGCCCCAGAGATTTTGAATTTGCCCGGAAGAGTCATTCTGAATCCGGTCACTTTCCTGTGCTCCAACTTAATGCCTTTCTGTTCCCTTCTGAATCCAGGGATGAGTCATTGGGTCTTTCCAAAGCGACCAAGAGCAGACGGCAAAGGCCAGTTTGCTGAAGGAAATTCCTAGGAGTGGCTACTGCTCAACCTTTGGAATCCTCCTTTTGGGGTCTTATCAGCAATACTGATTCTCTAAAGCTGGGGTCTGTTCTTGTTTTTTTTTTTTTTCCCTCTCATTTCCCTGTTACGGCTACTTTCGTATGTTTGCTGCTACTTTTGCCAGCTCCTGACCTAGGCCTGAAGTTGGGCAGGGTTAGAAAGGAATAGAGGTGTCTTTTGAGGTATGAAAGTGGAACCATCAGAGGGTAGATGGGGAGGGGGATAAAACCTGGAGTGTAAAAATAAATGATTAAATAAAATTAAAAAAAAAAAGGAATAGGGGTGTACTCCTGTCCTGAGTTGGCCTGATCTCTCTCAGGTCGCAACTGGATTGTGGCATTGGGACGACTCCTCTTTCCGGTGATGCTTCTTGGTTACTCTAGCCACTTCATTTCCTCAAAGGAAAATGTTTGTTTCTGGTTAAAATCGAGGCAATTCAAAAAGGTTTGCATTACCTAAACCCCCTGTCTCACCTTGGTTGTCCTATGACCTCTATTCAAATACTATGGCATACACATACGTACCCATACACACATGCTTTGAAAATGATGCCATTTGACCCATGAGCAGCACTGGAGGTGAATATTATTTGACCCCCCTATTTCCATTACTCTATAATTCCGGATAACACACTTGGTGGACACTAGAATGTGGATACCATTCAATGCTCCTCTCTCTCATGACTCTAAAATGATAACAAGAACTCTTGATGGACAAAGCTATTACAACACTTTTTTTTTTGTCTTCCCAATGTCTGCCTAGTGGCTAATATGAACTACATACGTGGCTATAGTTTACAGAGAATTTCAGCACATGAGTGAATACTTACTGTAAGCAGCAGGCAATAATGCATCCTCTCAATGAGAAGCAGCTACCTCCACTTTTAACAAACACGGATCACATCCGTAATGTCATGAGCCTTTGTTTAGTCATGAGGGAGGCCCCAGCCAATTTTGCAGATGGTGTTGGGCAGATGAGTCCTGAGCATGATGACAATTCCAGCTGAAGAGACAAGAAGAATCAAAGGCCCGAGTCAAGACAGGAATGGATTTGTGACTGTAGGCCTGGCCATGAACCAACGACAAGAAGCAGGAAGAGTCCAGAAGGCAGGCCTGGAGCAGCGCTTTGCAGTTACATGTGCATTGTGGGTAAGCAGTGCATTGTGGGTAAGCAGTGCATTGTGAGTAAACAGAGCATTGTGGGTAAGCAGTGCGAGTTCAAACAAAAACAGGGCATAGGTACTAAACATCAGAGAGGAAGCAGAACACACCTCGTAGAGAGGAAAATCAAGCAGAGATAATGCTGATTGTGTATATGAAGGAAAGGGAGTTAATAGATGCAAAAATCAGGGAATGAAAGAAAATCCTTACCAAAGGATTCCATTCCTTTATGTGCTACACAAAGACAAGTTAGACTCCCTTCCCTCCCCCGCTGAGCATGGTGGAGCCTCCTTTCTCTGCTCAACACCTTAACCACAGCTTTAGAAAATGGTGTTTAGAAAAAAAAAAAAAAACACTTTAGACAGTGTTTCTCCAGCAACAGACATCTGCTGTTAAGTGTTGAATTACCGGCACAAAGGAGTTCAGGAAAAGACCGGGAAACCTAAGCAAGGAGGAAGAAAGTCAGCATCAGTCTCTATCTGGTTACTGACAGCTGTGGATCCCGCAGCTTTTCGCCATTGGGTAGCATTACAACTCATTCAAAAATCCATCCGATTACATGGTTTTACCACATCTCACCCCTAATACACAGTCCTGACTCCACAAACCTGTGTTCAATAGGACACAAAGTGGAACGTGATCACCTCTGTCCTTTATTACAAATAAGACACATACACATTTCCAGGAAAATAAAATGATGCCTTAACTAGCATAACTAATAATATACTAGTATATAACTAGATTCTGCACTAACTAGCTACCTAACAGAATTGGATAGTCCTATCCCCTAAATATTTTGAGGGACATAGACATTCATAGCATCTTTGTGTAGCAACGGTTAGGTTGGTAAAATTTTTTAACTACTATCAGTTTAGAAAAACATATTCTAATGTTGCATCTCTTTGTTGCACAAAATTTTAGGAGTACACAAGCGATCTGGGAAACAGCCACCAGTCACCTTTTGAGCATGAGCAGTAAGATTTTATTGGAGTTCAAGTACGGTTTTTTTTAAAGATTTATTTATTTTTATTTATATGAGTACACTATAGCTATCTTCAGATATACACCTGAAGAGTGCACCAGATCCCATTACAGATGGTTGTGAGATATCATGTGGTTGCTGGGACTTGAACTTGGGGCCTCTGTCAGAACAGTCAGTGCTCTTAACCACTGAGCCATCTCTCCAGCCCCTCAAGTATGTTTTAAAAGCAGAAGGCGACCTTCGATTCTCTCTGAAGGAATTTTATCATTAGCCTGCTGTCATTATGTTTTCATTACCATGGCATATCATAGATTTGATTTTTATCTTCATTAATGTCAGTTATTTTGTCACGCCAGAAAGAAATTTTCTTTTTTCCCCCACTAAATTCATGGGCTTCACTCTTCTCTCCTAACTGTATCATATGAATGAATTTATTTTTTTATTTTTTATTGCCAAGAAAACTAAGACATATCTTATCACCCATTTTTGTCTCAGGTTCCCTGTTTTATTAAATTATTTATTAATGTACAATATTAAATATAAATAATTTTATGTTTATTTATGTATTTAGTATGTGTGTGTGTCCATGAGTGTATTTGTGTGTCCATGTGTGTATGGGCATGTGTACGCCATGGTGTTTGAATAGACGTCAGAGGACAACCGAGGTTGGATCTCTCCTTCCACTGTGCAGGTTCTGGAGAGCAAAGCTATATCATCAAGACTGGCAGCAAGCACGTTTCCCCACTCCATCTCACTGATGGGCTTCATTTCACATCTGAATATCTTATTCTTCTTTAATAAACAGATGTACATGTAATAAAAGGAGATATATTTTTACGTATTCAAATCAGAAATCTACAGCTTTCGCTTGTTCTATTGAGATGGCCACAAGTGATTGGGAAATGACACTTTGGTGTAATCCTTGAAGTTGGAGTGTGAGGAGACTCTCTGTGTCTGCTCTGCATCATCTCCGTCACATAGCCTCCGTGACTGGCCAGATTGCATCATCAAGACAAAACAAAATACAAGTTGAGATACACATACACACATACATACATATATACATACATACATACATACATCCCGTAAATATTCTATATAGTACAGAAAAGCAGCTTTTATCAAGGCAACCAGCATCCTCAAGAAGGGTGGCTCTAACTTCCCCTCCAGAAGCATCACAGAAAAAGCTGCACATAGTATATTCTGTATACTAACGGTCTTCATAACAAGATCTTTGCTTTCACTGTATTAGACTGCTGGTTGTCTTGACCTTTGACTGCAAATGTTTAGTGACAGGCTGTAACAAAACAGATTTGTTTCGCTTGGGCAAGGACAGTCCCTCGAATGCTTTCCCTTTTGCAAGATAAATAAGGTATCTTATATAATACATGCCTCCCTGTACCAAAATCAAATATAACTCCAACTCAACTTCTTAGCTAGCTTTCTAAAACGGTTATGGTCATTGACTGCATTGCCACTCGGCATGAGATCCCTAGTGACAGAAAGGATGCTTCAGTGAGGAGACAGTGTCCCTAAGTGATTTCATGGTGACAATCACCTTGTTTTTATAAATCTGTGGGCATGCAAATGATCTTAGTTTATAAAACTGAAAAGCACTTCCTCCCCCACCACCCTTCCCCTCTCTGTATTTCCTGCATAAATTAGTCCCAAATCAAGTTGCTGGGACCAGCAAGGCTGATGTCAATCGAGTAGGGTAATTGCAGCATTCCATCAGGGAATGACAGAGCACAGAAGGGACCACAGAGAATGATGGTGTGTGGATGGCCACACCTAAAAAATATGGCGAGGCTGGCCATGGGGTGAGAGACTAGATTAGAGAAAAAGCAGTCTGAGTACGAGGGAAGATGGAACACGTTGTTAATGGTTGCTCAGAGACAACGAACATCAAAGATCAAGAAAGACAAGGAAAAAAAAAGCCAACACACGGCTCAGTGCACTTAGGACAGGGTAAGGCGGTGCCTATGGGGTAGGAATAGAAGCTGGACACAGAGGGAAGGAAGACTGGTTCCATGAAGGGAAAATTGATCCAGTGGGTGAAGGAACTGCAGTTTTGGTGGACATGAATCTGATGGTCTCAGAACAGACTTATGATGCGGCAAGGAAATGATCCAAATGAACGATACTGTGCCACACAGTGCTAAATTAGAGTAAGCACGGTGATTTCATGTGTAGAAGACAAAATACAGAAGAGTGTATAGGTGCACATTTTCCTTTTTAAAATATTTATTTCTTTCATTTATATGAGTACGCTGTAGCTGTCTTCAGACACACCAGAAGAGGGAGGGCATCACATCCCATTACAGATGGTTGTGAGCCACCATGTGGTGGCTGGGAATTGAACTCAGGACCTCTGGAAGAGCAGTTGGTGCTCTTAACCACTGAGCCATCTCTCCAGCCCCTGTGCACATTTTCTTGGACCAGCTACACCCTGACAGGAGCAAGTGCTTGTATTGTCAAGATCTTGGTCTCTCGGGACCATCTCAGGTTTGATCAAAGTTAGCACGACCAATAAGGCCAAGTTTGATGGTTTGTATAAGCTTGTCCCAGAGAATGGCACTATTAGAAGACATAGCCCTGTTAGAGTAGGTATGTCACTGTGGGTGTGGGCTTTAAGACCCTCATCCTAGCTGTCTGGAAGTCAGTATTCTGCTAGCAGCCTTCAGATGATGATATAGAACTCTCAGCTCCTCCTGCACCATGCCTGCCTGGATGCTGCCATGTTCCCATCTTGATGATAAAGGTCTGAACCTCTGAACCTGTAATGTAAGTCAGCTCCAATGAAATGTTGTCCTTATAAGAGTTGTCTTGGTCATGATGTCTGTTCACAGCAGTAAACCCTAACTAAGACACCAAGGAAAGCCGCATATTGCCTGAGAGGATGTAATGAGCAAAACACTGCCTCTCAAATCCTACTCAAAATACATCAGCTGCGTTTAACTATGAGGAAAGCCCAGCTGGACTCACACTCAGGTGCATTTTATAAAATACTTAGTTTGTAGTTTTCAAAAGACTGGAGTCATAAACATCTGGGAAACACGGAGAGACAGGTCCAGTGTGGAGGGATCAAAACACCCTCCTCTCTGAAATCATCACCTTGCGGGAGGCTCATAACCAGGAAGTTTGACAGAGTTCAACTAGAATCTCTGAATTTCCTGCCAGTAACACACCTCCTCTCCCAGTTTTCTGTTACTTTTACATTCATTTTAAGACACATCCAGAGTCACAGTGTGTGAACTGGAAGAAGCAGGCATGTAACCTCCGCACCCACACAGCCAGGCACATAAACTCAAGAAGCTTCACATGCAGGCGTGGTGCACACCTCTGATCCCAGCATGAGGAGGTGCAGGCTTGAGGGTCAGGGTTCAAGGGCATCCTCAGCTGCACAGTAAGTTCCAGGTCCACCTAGGCCACAAGTGCCTCTGACTCAATACAAAATAAGTAAGTAAATGAATAAATGAACCTGTTTTTGCCTAAAGTCCACCTATATAGTTTACATTCCTGGAAGTGACAATACCAATTACATGTATGTTTGCTCCATGCACCAGGGAAATACATTTACTGCAACATGCTCTAGCGATGTTTCTTTGTGTTCCAGAAATCATACTGTGGGCTCAGCTCACACGTCTTCCAGTTCCGATGATGGTGTCTACTCAGCTTCTTTGCAGTAGTATTTACTGTGTGTCCTGGATACCAAGAGACTTCTATCATTCCCTAGTTAGCAAATGGTTTCTTCTCTTTGGTATTTCCACAATCACCTTGAAGATACCTTGAGCTTCCTTACTACCTGCATTTTTCAGACCAGGAGTTATTTCTTCCTCCTTACGATCAGACTGGTAATATAGCCCACCTATCTTTAGTTAGCAATCACAAGTTCAAGCTGTTTGCCAGACCCTACAGATAAATGGCAGAGAAGAATCATAGTGGAATAAGCCACGCGTATCTCAGAATAGACAGGATTTAGGAGAGTACAATGAAATATCATCGGCTGAAAGGCACTGGGCAGCCTTTGGAACAGGAGAAATGATGTTCACATAACAAGGGACAGCAATATATTATCAAAACAGAAGCCAGTACATTCAGAGCTGTGTGAGCGAATCTGAAAGGGTCTGGTCTGAGTAGCTAATGAGTACAGAGTACCGGGAGGTTAGCGGAGGGCCGCATGTCAGCCATTTTGATTGGCATTCTCAGCAGGTTCATTTTTTTCTATTGTTGTCTCTATAGACAACAGTTATGTTTACAAGGAGCCTCAAGGTTATGTGAAGCCAGGACTGAAGTGTGACATGACTGAAGATAAAGGGAACTGAGGAAAGCTAGTTCAGCATCCAGGCAGCATTAGGTCCGGCCAAGGTAGAAGCCTCTGGCAGGTTGGCTAAGGGTTTTCCAGACTCATTAATCAGGGCTCTCTGCCCCATTAGATATGCCAATTGATACGAGGAAACAACTTTAGACCACTAGTGTCTAGCTTGAAGTTTGGAATGGCGATAGTGATAGTGAGACCCTATTGGCTGACTCTACCGCTACAATCATATGCCACATGGTACGTTTGCTGGTTGCCTCCTGGTAGACCTTCTTACAGGTCACAAAGCACAAACAAGCCAGAAATGGCACTGACCATCCTCTTCTACGTCACAAGCAGAAATCTTGCCTGAGACAGTAAGGATGTCTCATTAAAACAGAGGCTGGTAAGCATAGTAAAGGTAAAGAATTCTCTTTTTAAAAAAATAAATTTATTTATTAATTTATTTTATGTATATGAGCACACTGTAGGTGTCTTCAGACACACCAGAAGAGGGCATTGGATCCCACTACAGATGGTTTTGAGCCATTTGTGGTTGCTGGGAATTGAACTCAGGACCTCTGGAAGAGCAGTCAGTGCTCTTACCCACTGAGGGGTCTCTCCAGTCTAGGAAGGAATTCTTATTCACTGCTGCTGGGGTGTAAACTGGTGTGGCCATTGTGAAAATCAGTGTGAAGATTTCTCACAGAATGTCTTGGTTACTATTGCTATGATGAAACGCCACAACCAGAAACAAGTTGAGGAGAAAGGGCTTATCCAGCTTATGTTTCCACATCATCGTTGCCTGCTCTCTCGCTCTCCCTCTCTCTGGTGTTTCATGCATTCATGGATTGTATAAAATAGTTGTCCATGCATCTCTCCTTGCCTCTTTTTTCAAACTCCATATGATGTTCCCCACCTGGTCTTCTAAAGCATGGTCCAGCCATATATATCCCACTCTTCTTCATCATCCCAGTGTCAGGCTTCCTACTATTGTAACAATCATCCACATCAACAATTTAAAATAAAACTCTCCTCACAGTGTCCTGCACCTCTAAAATGCTTCTCCATTTGGGGGTGGGGTGAACAAAATACCATTGAGATGTTTTCAACTCTACCGTCAAACTCCATTGGTTTGAACAGTAAGCAACATGGGTTATTTTACAGAACAACCGGTTGTTCCAGAAACACCCCAGTCCTTGATTAGTTATCTGAGATTACAAAAGACATGGAGGAGGATTTCAGCTTCTTTCTACTTTTGCTTGTTAGTTTGAGTCCATGGCCAGGCAAAAGTAAGGAGGTTGGGGGTGGGGGGGACAGGGAATGTCACCCAAGAAAAAGAATTGTCACCAAAGGGAGGCTGTGCATTTGTGTGTGGGGTCACTGTGGGTTTTGTTCATGCTCTTCCATGCTGGAGAGTTAGTGAAGAACAAGAGGGGAGACTTCTTCACAGGAGACTGGGGAGAGTGGAAGCTTTAGTTAGCTTTGTGGTTCCCAACCCTTAAAGCAACTGGTTATAGTTTACAAAGAAAAACAAGGGGCTAGAGAGGCGACTACATGGTTTAGAGCACTGGCTGCTCTTCCAGTGGACCCAGGTTCAGTTCCCAGCACCCACATGGCAGCTCCCAGTCATCTGTAACTCTTGTCTCAGATGATGGATCTGACACCCTCATCTGGCCTTTGCAGGTGGTGCACTGATGCGTGCAGACAAAATATCCATACACATAAAATAAGAATAAATAAAATTTCCAGAAAAAGAGAAGACCAACCACATAGATAGTATTCCAGTGGTCTTCATTCTAAACAAAGACATGGGTGACTGGGACACATTTCTGTGTGCTCCACCTGAAAGAACTAGAACTCCTTCCCATTATTTCTTGAAGGAGGTGGTAACTGAAGCCTGGCAGAGCTGAAGAATAACATCATGGTGGGGATCACTTAGCATGATTAAAAGGATATAAAAACATAATCAATTGAAGATAATAAGTTGTAATGTCTATACTACAGGGCGTGAAGAAGGGCACTGGTAGCAAGAGTTGAGGAATACTCTAAGATAAGACAGTCTAAAAGACAGTCAATAAAGTTATCTTAGTTCATTTGAGTTGCCATGACAAAGTAGCACAGACTACATAGATTAGAAACAACAGTAGCTTGATTTTAGGCTTCTACAGGCTGACACATATTCAAGGTGCCAGCCTATGCGCTGTCTATAGAAGCAAATTTCCTGATTCATAGATAGTTCCCTTTGAGT
Organism: Grammomys surdaster; assembly: GCF_004785775.1. Taxonomy (NCBI): domain Eukaryota; kingdom Metazoa; phylum Chordata; class Mammalia; order Rodentia; family Muridae; genus Grammomys; species Grammomys surdaster. The sequence continues at coordinate 9,069,055 of NW_021621071.1, read as the reverse complement.
CTTCACATGATAAAAGGGATTACAAGGATTCCGCAGGATCTAATTTATGAGGTCATTAATCCAAACTCTGAAGTGAAGGTCTCAAGATCTACCCACTTTCCTCAATGGTCCACCCCCAGGACCATGACTGCACACACTGAGATTTGTAACCGATGAGCATTCAGACCACAGCAGAAGGGGTGACATCATCTGCCCCTGATAACCTCTGCTTGGCTTTTGTGCTTCTCTACATACTTTTTCTCCTCTCTTTGCAAACCCTTACCATGATCCCTAAATAGTCTTTTCTAATTTTCTCATCCTCAATAAACAAGTGAACAGAGATGGAAATGAACAGTCAGCAGGTCTTTATTAAACAACTTGAATCAGCGTGATCAAAAGATTAAGGAAATTGGTTATTTCCTAGTGTTATGAACTTTTGATTTCTGAAGGTTTCAAGCAGAGATGGGCAAACAGCCCTGACAATTGTTGCAGTCACAACCAAAGCACTGGATGCAAGCAAGGGAACTCACTATGCCACTATTCAAAGGTGGTGAGCATTTATACGGACAGATGAACCTTTGTAGGGAACTGAAAAGAACAGACAGGAGAAAGAGCTGAGAATAAATGGGTCCTATCACAACATGAGGTTCCTGGGGTAACACAGAAAGAGAAAGCAAGAGAGAGTATTCAAAGTAAGTGACAACATTTACAATCAAAATTGTTGAGTTTGGTTTACATGCCAAGTCACACTTTGAAACCACTTTAGGCCACGTCTGTACTGAAGCCTTACACTGAATAGAATCTTCAGTTTATTCTGGTGACCAATCCCATGTGAATAAATTATTGCATGAAGCATGAAAATTCAGACTTTTGGCTTTCTATCAGCAGAAACCTGTAAGAACAATTCTCAACAACCATTGCACTCAAGTGTGGCAGAGAGTATAAATCGTTAATGGGAGGTATTTTTCTTAAAGGCAAAGGAATCTGTTTGGTGACTGATAATAATTCATGCACTACCTTTTCTCCCTCGAGTGAAGTATTTGTGTTGATTGCTGTAAATAACTGGCTAAATGCCAACAAGGAAAAAAAAAAAGAGGAACACAGACAAAAGAGGTTCTACGCTCATTGTGAAAGACAAAATGGTTGAGATCTACAAATTATATTAATTAACTAAATGAATAATGTATCAGGAAAGGAGGCTGATTGCTATCAGTAGTAATGAATTTAAATCACATAACAAGCTTTTCAAGACGCGTGTCAGATTTCACAGGCACCCCGTTACCCGCAGACTTCTCTGGAGCTATCAATTTCCAGTTCATAATGGGAAAGCAAATATGGGTGGACAGGTAACTTGCTACAGGTCATGCACCAAATGGCTGGCGGGATCTAAGCTCAAAAAAAAAAAAATTCAACTACTATCCTACATAATCTTTCAAGTGTCAACTTGTGTCTCAAGCTATTTTCACAAAGGATTGTATCAGGCCGTTGGAAGAATGTCAAGCAATAGCTAAAATAGGAGTGGTGGAAAAACAGAAACAACTTCACAGTGACTGACTGACTGATGGAATGAATGAATGAATGAATGAATGAATGACAGTTTCCTGGTGGAAAGGCCTGTTGAGGTCAGGCTGAAAACACTTGGCTCAATTTCTCACTCATCATGAGTGGTGTGAAGCACAAGTATGTATGTAATGGACACAGATGTTCCCAATCTGTTTATACACCCATGTTTAACATTACAACAAAGGACCCACATGGTATCATTGGGATATGTGTCAAAGCCTGCCTCACTAGAATCCTTGAAGGGACCACTGATCGATTTCCATGGAACAAATGGTTGGACTCTAGAACAAATGGATGAGTCTCTTTGAAGAACGCAATGGTTGAAGGATGAGAATGGCCTCCATTGGTTCATATGGTTGAATACTTGGGCCCCAGTTGGTAGAACTGATTGGGAAGGATTAGAAGGTGTGGCTTATTGGAGGAGATGTGCCACTGGGAGTAGGCTTTGAGGTTTCAGAAAGACTTACATCACCTCTACTGTCTCTTTCCGTCTCTCTGCTTTGTGGTTGTGGGTCAAGGTGTGAACTCTTAGCTGTTCCTTTGCGCCACCATTGTGGTCTCCAGCCCTCTGAAACCATGAGCTAAATTAAATGCTTTCCTTTAAAAGCCACCTTCAGTCATGCTGTTTTACTACAGCAATATAAAAAGGAAACTAAGACAGGTGCTATGCAACTGAGCAACAAAGGCTGAGAGTTCAGAGGAAACAAGCCAAAGAGAGAATTAGCCAGGAAATATATGGCCCTCCATCTCTGTAGATAGGCCAGAATACAGAGATTACCAGTGTCTGAAGTTCATTAAAGTATATCTGGCATAACCATAGGAAGGAGACAGGGGCTTCCAGGTATCTTTTTTGTTTGAAGACAATAGGTATTTTGCAGCAGTAAATAATATCTTCAACACAGTGAGTACATGTTGATTGAAGAGTAGTACAGGGAGGACTAGAAAGCACAGAGGAAAACACACACACATTCAAAAAAAAAAAACAACAAACAAAACACCATAGGTAGGATAAGAATTTGGAGGAGGGGGCTGGGGAGATGGCTCAGCAGTTAAGAGCACTGACTGCTTTTCTAGAGGTCCTGAGTTCAATTCCCAGCAACCACATGGTAGCTCACAACCATCTGTAATGGGATCCAGTGCCCTCTTCTGGTGTGTTTGAAGATAGCTACAGTGTACTCGTATACATAAAATAAATAAATAAATCTTAGAAGAAGAGGAAGAAGAAGAAGAAGAAGGAGAATTTGGAGGATTTGAAAGAACAGGAAAATCTTGCTCTTTGTTCTATGGGTTTTCTCTGCTCTTTTAAGATTGTGTCAACTGTTCCCTAGAACTTACTCAGCACATGTAGTCTGTAATCACTGCTTCTTAAGTTGGGCGATTTTCTCCATTACTTTCAAATTTTCTGAGAGCAGGAGCCTGGTCAGTCATGTTAACCTTTCTCACTAACTAACCCTCAAAGGCTCTGGTGTTGGAGCTGGAGAGATGGCTCAGCAGTTAGGAGCGAACGCTACTCTTGTAAAGGACAAGAGTTCTCACAATTGTCTGCCACTTCAGGGACTCCAACACCCTCTTCTCACCTCCTTAGGCAACTGCTCACATGTGACGTGCACACACACACACACACTCACAAATAAATCTTTAATAAAAAAGATTCATCTTAAAGCCTCTGGCTACTGTGAGCATTGAATAGATTTAGTAAATAAATGAGTTGAATCAATGGCTATTGGGAAGCTACTGCTGGTCTCTGATTTGAGTAAGTGTGTGACTTAGAAGCATCAAGTGTCAGGAACTAGAGAACATCCTAATAATAGGATCTAAACCCCTCTTTTCCTGTAACATTACCAGGTGCTGGGCAGGATGGTGCCTTCCCTGGAACCAAGCCACTTGTATTTGTGCTTTTAAGTGACTGTGAATTTTAAAGGGGCAAGAAAAAGCCACCAGCTACACTCCTCCAATCCCCTCTTACACGAGGATCTTCATTATCTTAAAATCACCAGTCAGGATACGAGTACCACAGGAGTGTTGGGTTTCCATGAGTCTGTATAAAGCAAACAGATAATATACCCCAGCTCCCCACATGTCTATTCAAGGGCTCTCCTTGGCATGCCTTTGTGTGATTCTTTAGAAAGATTCTTTTCTCGGGATGATTTTTAAGGATGGTATGCAGGAAGGAGATCTGTTGAGTCTGGACAGTATTATCTCCAGGAGTGGTTTGTTGAGTGTTCCTGTAAAGGCAGTCACCACATAAACAAAAAGAAAGAGATGATGGCTTTGAGAGATTTCATAAGGAACACTTGTTCTGACACTGCTTTACACTCGGAACACAGACTCCAGTGACTAAGAGAAGCTTCTCACTTTTGTATGTCCTTGTAAGTCTGAGTCAAGATGAGTATTGCTTAGCCCAATAGTTTTACACAACAATGACAGCTATGGAGATTTGTATTCAACCAGGGCTATAAAATAAAGGCTTTACTCCAAGAGAAAGAAGAGTGGAAGGAGGAACAGGAGATTGGAGAGTCTGTTGAAGTGCCATCGAGAAAAGCGTAGAGGGTTTGTTAGCTGCATCCAGATAGAGTTTTCTCTGTTCTCACTTAGTCGTAACTAAGAACAACATTCCCCAGTGTTGTGTGATGCTATTCCTCAGGAGCCATGAACAACCATGTGCTCACCCTAGATAGGGAACTAATGAGAGACCACCATAAGTTTACCACCAAAGCACAACTTAGTGGGAAAAACTAGTTACCTGTGGTTATATACTGAAGTATGGGTCTTACTTCTAAGAGCGGAAAATAACTCAAAGACAGCAGTATCACTGAAGCCCACCCCCAACATGGGCAACAAATCATGAATTCTGGAATCCTAGAGCACACTGCACAATTTGAAGGGTCAGCAGGTTAGAGAGTGTCTCTGCTAGGCAGCTCAGATAATCTGAACCTCTTCCAGGAGGCTTGCTGGTCTGATCCTTTTCTAGGCAGCCCAGCTTGTTTGAGAGTACCTCTCAACAGTCCTTAGTGCTTATATACACCTGCAGGAGTGTGCGCCCACTGAATCTGGTCAATTTGGGGGACTTTTTGTTGTTTACCCCATGAGCTCAAGAAGCTTCCCTGTAGCCTTCCAATGATGGGTTGTGAAGCAATTTTGGCTTTCATCTTGGTTTTCTTTCTTTCACTTGGTGCTTAGAGAGAAGCCATGATGTAATGGGTTGGGATGTGTTTCACCTCCTTCTACAGCTGTTCTCAAGCTTCTTAATGCTGTGACCCTGTGATACAGTAGTGCCTCCTATTATCATGATCCCCCCAACGACAAAGTTACTTTCGTTACTACTTCGTAACTGTAATTTTGCTACTGTTACAAATTGTAATGTAAATATATAATATATAGGATAGCTGATATGTGACCCCTGTGAAAGAATTATTTGACCCCCAAAGGGGTTGTGACCCACAGGTTGTCAGAAGCACTTCTTTAGATATCATATAGCTTTACAAGGCGTTCTCTAAGATGGAGCTCTTTGTCTTAGAGGAGAATGCTACTGAACACTCAGACTCACCAGCACTATGTGAAGCCGTGCTTTGGGTAATGAAATCCTGTGATTGGCAGGTTGGTCCCCAGTAGACATTTCCTCTCCGTCTTCATCTTCCTGGACACATCTTTTTCTTGAGCCCGGGCTGAAGTTAGTAAATCACTTCCACTGAATACAGTAGATGAGAATGAGAGGATACCACTCTTAGCGATGGGTTGTGAAGAGATTTTCTTTCTTTCACTTGATGCTTAGAGAGAAGCCATGATGTGATGAACTCAGCAAAGAGATCTGTGTTGCAAGAAAATGTTTGTCTTCACCCGGCAGCCTGCAAGGAACAGAAGCTTGCCAACAACTCTGTAAATGAGTTCAGAGCCTGGGAAGGTGAGCCTTTGGATGACTAGAGACCATGTAGATGAATTACAACAGTGAGAGAAACCTTGAGCTGTGAGTATCCAGCCAACTTTTATGCGGTTTGCTGACCAACAAGAAACAATGAGATGATAAATGTTGTTTTAGTCTACTATGTTTTGGTATAATTCGTGATATGGCAAAAGGCAGCTAACACAGATACAGAAGAATTTCCACAAGGCACCTCTAGAAGGTCTGCTGTTTAGTAAAGCAAAGCAACATAGACTACATGCCTCCACACTACCCAGAATATCTAGCTGTGTTGACTAGATATTCACCAGCCAGCCTGGATCATGAAGTTAAGGAAGCCTGTGGATGTGAACGGGAAGATCTTGGGCTGCTGAGGACCTGTCTTCTTGGTTATGCCTCATTGGCTCTCAGGACCTAACTTAAACTTTCCTAAAAAAAAAAAAAAAAATAACTAGAACTTGTGTTCTGTGTGCTCATGTATTAAACCAAACTGGTACAGGTAGACGGTGAAGGACTGGAGACTCTGACACTGATGAGTGTGAATCAGTCTGCAAGGGAGTGGATCGTTGAGAGTGGGGCTCTCAGAGGATGAGCAGCCTATGTAGGAGGATTCACGATCAAGAAGAGAGTCTTCATGGTGAAGTGCCTCCATTACAAAGCAGAGTCTCTAACTGCTACTGTTAAAGGTACTCTGTAGTAAACTATCTGACTAACATTAAAGATACCCCCACCACAGTTCCCTAGGTAGACTTTTACGATACAGCCCTTCCTTTGCACACAGTGAAATACTGGTATTTTAACAGTAAAAGAACAACTTAAATTTAGTGTGGTAATTTTGCATCTCCCTCAGTTCTGTTTTATTGGGTGTTTGTTGATCACCTTCTCTGCTCTTGGCGTTAGATTCCACCAGCTGATCAACATTATCGTTGGATATTTTTCCTTTAGGTGATGAGAGTGGTAAATACTTAGACACACAATGGATGCCAAATGATAATTTCTAATACAAGAAAACGTCTTCTGACTATTAATAAATTCCCCGAAATGTAACTTTAACCTTCAGTCCTATCAGGGTTGTGAAACTAATCAGACACCACGTGAGACTAGCTTTGAATCAACTATACCCCAAAGGTACATTCTCCCTAAGCCCTCCTGATAATTCTGTCTGCCAAGAGGTAAGGAAACGGATGAAGGAGAAATGATCCCTTGAGAAGCTGTGGGCAAGAATGTGTTGGAAACATAAGATAAGCTACGTTAGCAGAATAAAATGATGCCTTCTTGATGCCACACGTGAGCATAGGAGGTCCTCAAGGAGGAGAAAGTAAAACGCATTTGCAGCCATGATTACATTTTTATATATGATATTTAAAAAATTTTTCAAAGTAGGCATTCACTGTAGGGGAATACAGAAAATAATCTAGAGATAGCACTCCTAACATGTTGGTGTACATCGTCCTGGCTTTTATATGTGGATTACGATTCTCTTCTTAATTTGTCTCATAAAATTTACATAAAATTTTATATCCTTCCCTCCTCCATTGATGACACAGTGTAAGCATGTTCTTGTTTTACCAGATGAACAGTCGACACATAATTTAATGGTTACACGATACTGTATTAAATGGAAATGCTAATAGTTAATTTTCATCAGCACTGTGTGCCAGACACTACAGACTCAGTACATTATCAGAGCACCATGGTTAAAGCTCAAAACAAGCTTCGTACGATGGTCTCTTAGGACTCACTCAAGCCTGGAAAGGTAAGAAATGGAAAATTCAGATTGGAATGTGTAACTAGAGTCTGTTGTCTTAATTACTATGTCATAGAATTTCTCTTATTGCAGGAGTTTATCAAAATGCATTGTATCGCTCTCTGTAATGTCCGGTTCTGCCCCATGTTTGGGGGCCACTCTGTCCTGGCCCAAGCTACTGCTCCGGTCCACAGGTCAGGGTCTAGCAAGAGAGAGAGTGGGGATGGAGGGGCAAGAGATACGAAGAATGCAGACAAGACAGAGAGTCTGATCAAGTCTCTCTTATTGAAAGGAAATCCTGGGTATTTATATGCTTTACCATGTGCCTTGCCCTTGTGGACAAGCAGGGGAACACAGCTGAAGGCACTACGTCATGTGCCTTGCAGCGTGGATACCACGTGCGCCTTGCAACTGGGGGCACTAAACAGCAAAACAAGATATGTGAGAAAAACAAGATGTTTATCAGAGTGTGCTCAGCTGTTGTGGGCTGTTGAAAACAAGTCTTTTGTCAGGGTATAGGGCCTGAGATGGCTGCAAAGATGATAGCTGCTTTCTGCTAGGAGTCGGCTCCCAACAGTTCTCCTCTTGTTATTTCAGGCTGGCTTTGTCTGTCAGGATAGCTTGCAGAAGGCACAGTCATTCCTGGTGTTCGCAGGTGTTCTCTTGGTGCAGTCTTTGTAGTTCCCACTTTGCATTCTTGTAACTAATGTACTTAGCATTATGTCAACCCCCCTGTCACCTGCTCCTTTGCAGTGCTTTGCGGCTGCTGTAGGCAGCATTGCTGTTATTCTGCATCAGCACCCGTCCATCTTTCTTGTTGGAAATGTGGTAGAGGCCTTGGTTTCCAGATTCAGCTTCTTCGAGGCAATCAGGAGAGGACTCTCCTCATCAGAGCCCTGCTTATTGTCATGGATGGCGACAAGCGATCAGGGACTGGTAGCTATGAGGGATTTGGGGCACCAGAGTACTAACTAGAAGTTTGAGCTTTTAGAAATTTCTATTTTAAAATCTATCTGAGCTTTGCTTTAATATACAGTTTGAAATGAGAATCTGACTTGGTGTTAACGTCCTGTATAAGAAACAACTTAGTTATCCGATTATTTTAGATGGTATCTCTTCATAGGCTAAGTTTAGTGCTTATGAGCATCCATGTTTGAATACATTACACACATACACATGCACACACACATGCACACATGTATGCACACACACAGT
>NW_021621071.1:9051038-9060643 GCF_004785775.1 Grammomys surdaster | reverse complement strand
CACACATGTATGCACACACACAGTCTCACACACACAGGCATGCACACGTGCACACACAACCACATACACACACATGCACACACACATGCACACAAACATGCCACATGAACACATATGCATGCACACATGTACACACATACACATGTATACACATGCATACATGCACACACATGCACACAAACATACACACACACGTAGAATCTATTTCTGAACATTTTACCATCAGTCATCTCCACTGATGAGTCTTGTGTCACTCTCTGGCTGTTTTCAATATTAGAGTTTTGAAATACATTTACTATCAGGTCAAAATGTTTCAAATCACATGGGTGAAAGGAATTCATTACTTCGCATCTCCAAATTCACACTTTATTGAGTGTTTGGGGAAAACTTGGGTCTTTTGAAGATTGTTCTTTGCCATTTTTGTGTGTTGTTTGTTATTTATTGTTGTTGTTCGTTTGTTTGGGGCATGTTTGTTGTTTGCTTTTTTTTGAGGCAAGGTAGCTCTGGCTCTCCTGGAACTTGTTCTGTAGACCAGACTGGCCTTGAACTCAGAGATCTACCTGATTCTGCCTCTTGAGTGCTGGGATAAAGGTGTGAGCCATCACTGCCCGGCTGCTTACTATTTTGTGGGTGGAGAATGCTATATAGACCTTGTAAAGGTTCTCCGGGACCTTGTTTGTGCTACACATAGTAGTCAGCAGCTCTAAAGAGCCCAGGGTTTTACCCAGCAATTTAGAATTCTGATTTCAAGTACTTTCCACTGGTGCCCCACCACAGGGATGGCTCCAAAATGGACCATAATTATGTTTCAATGGGACCTGTGGTCTAGCCTTGAGAAAGGTGAGAACAAGCTCTTTTTGATAGGAGACCTGATCTGTGGACTATTGCATGTAAATTTTTCATCTTCTCTTTCTTGCTACTTCTTACTGGGTAACCTCTTTCTTTTCTAATCTGTACTTATGGTTAATAAGTCTTAAGATTAAAATAGTCTTGTTGAAGTTATTATTTGGTCTCAGTCTTCTGATTGAACCCTGGGTGACACAGTCTTTTCAAAAATTTTATAAAATCTTCTAGCTACCTTTCCAAATAAATTTTAGAATTTTTAAATGCCAAGAGAAAATATTTTTGTTTTCTTAGAATCACACTAATCCTACACATTTAATTACAACCTTTGTAATTTTATTAGGACCTTTGCATTCTTTAGGAGAAAAAAATGTTCATTTTTCTTTATATAAGCACTATGGATTTCTTGTTAATGGTTAGCTAGTTTTCTTGTTAATGCTTAGCTAGTTTTCTGACCACTGTTATGAATGTTTCCTCTTTCCATAGCAATTTCTGATTTAAAAGTAAAGGATGATATATCCATTTATGTACAGAGAACTGGCCTTTTTATGAACTTTACAGAACTGGGATAAATCCAAATGTTAAAGAAACCATTTCTGGCCCAATATTGAGATGCAGGATCCAGCCACTAGGTCTATATAAGCTATGAGTGCAAGATATAAGTTCTTGACTTTGTCCTAGTGACTGTGACTGCATAGCAAATTACACCAACATTGGGGATCGTAACTCGTCACATTTATGTGTCAGAGCTTTGGGGAAGACACTGCATTGCCCCACTCTCTGGAGTTTGGGTTCAGCTGAAAGACTCAACGTTTACAGCTTGAGGTCATCCAAAAATGCCCATAACTCTTGATCAGAAGTGTATATTTGGCTCTAGCTGGAATTCTCTCTTTTTTGTGTGTATTTTCCTCTACAGCTAGTCTCTTGGTGTTGGTTGGTTTAAGTTTCCTCAAGGATTACTTATTTTCTAATGAGATTGTATGCCCCCCAAAAGCCATATAAAACTGTGTTCAATTTATAATTAGCTTTGAAAGTCAAATAAAAATCAACTCTTCTGTATGTTAGTGGTTTAGGAGTTCAAGAGTATACCTTTCTTCAAGAAGGGAAGAAATAGATTATATATTTTGAGGTTATGTTAAGGCTTTTGATAAACTTATGGTATCAAAACATTGCTGTCTTATGGGACACAATGAAAGCAGTGCTAAGAGAAAGCTCACAGTATTAAATGCCGGCATAAAGAAATTGCTAGCAACTTAACAGCAACCTGAAAGCTCTAGAACAAAAATAGACAAACACACTCAACAGGAGTAGATATCAAAAAATGATCAAAGGCAGGGGTGAAATCAACCAATTAGAAACAAAGAGAACAATACAAACAATCAACAAAACCAAGAGCTAGTTCTTTGAGAAAATCAGCAAGATAGACAAACCCATAGCCAAACTAACTAAAAGGCAGAGAGACAGTATCCAAATAAACAAAATCAGAAATGAAAAGGAAGACATAACAAGAGATACTGAAGAAATACAAAGAATAGCACACATCATTAAATGGACAAGAAACTTAAAGCAGTTCTACTAAAATTAGGGACAAGAAAAGACTGTGTCCTCACTCTGTATCTATTCAACATAGTACTTGAAGTTCTAGCTAGAGCAATAAGACAACTAACAGCATCAAAGGGATAGAGAACGGAAAGGAGGAAGTCAAAGTATCAGTATTCACAGATCACATGATACTATACATAAGCGATCCCCAAAATTCTACCAGGGAACTCCCACAGCTGGTAAATACCTTTAGTACTGTGGCTGAATACAAAACTACCTCAAAAAAAAAATCGGTACCCTTCCTTTATATAAATGATAAGTTGGCCAATAAAGAAATTAGGGAAATAATACCCGTTAAATTAGCCACAAATAATATAAAACATCTTGGTGTAACTCTAACCAAGCAAGTGAAAGATCTGTATGACAAAAACTTCAAATCTCTGAAAAAAAAAAAAAAACAAATTGAGGAATCAATTTGGCAATTTCTCAGAAAATTGGAATTAGTTCTATCTTAGGACCTAGCCATATCACTCCTGGACACATACCAAAAGGATGCACCACTATACCACAATGACACATGCTCAATTATGTTCATAGAAGCTTTATTCGTATTGGCCCCAAACTGGAAACAACCTAGATGTCCCTCAACTGAAGAATGGATAAAGAAAATGTGGTACAACTACACAAGGGAATACTAATCAGGATTTCATACTATCAAAACCAATGACATCATGGAATTTGCAGACCAATGGATAGAATTAGAAAATACCAACCTGAGTGAGGTAACTCAGACCCCAAAAGACATGCATGACATATACTCACTTATAAGTGGATATTACCCATAAATTACAGGATAACCATGCTACAATACACAGACCCAAAGAGTCTGAGTAACAGGAAGGTCCCAAGGGAGGATGCTTGAATCTCACTCAGAAGGGGACATAAAATATGAATTGGAAGTGAATGGAGGAAGAACACTGGGTGGGAGATGGGGTGAAAAAAGGAGCAAAGGTGGGAATCAGATATGGGGAGATCAGGGGTGGAGGAGGGCCGGGAGAGAGAACAGAAATCAGGGTGGGGAGCATCTCTGGGACAAGCTGGAGACTAGGGACAGGGGAGGGTCCTGGGAGTCTATTCCAGTGACCCTTGCTAAGACACCTAGCTGGTGGGAATATGGAGACTAAAGTGACCACCTCCTGTAGCCAGGCAGGACTTCCCATGGAAGGAGGGGAACAGCAACCGATGCACAAAACATTCAACCCAAAATGTGTCCTGCCTAAAAGATGTGCAGGGATAAAGACGGAGCAGAGACTGAGGGAATGGCTAACTGATGACTGGCCCAACTTGAGACTCATCCCATGGAAGAGAGCCCACCCATGACACTATTAATGATTTTCTGCTGTGCTTGCAGACAGGAGCCTAGCATAACTGTCTTCTGAGAGACTTCATCCAGCAGGTGATGGAAAAAGATTCAGAGACCCACAGCCCAACGTTAGGCTGAGCTCAGGGAGACTTGTGGAAGAGTAGGGGGAAGGATTGAAGGACCCAGAGGAGTCAAGGACACCACAAGAAGACCTACAGAGTCAACTAACCTGGGACCAGAGGGGCTCACAGAGATTGAACCACTAACAAAAGAGCATGCAGGAGCTGGGCCCAGGCTCCCGTACACATTCGTAGCAGATGTGCGTCTTTATCTTCATGTGGGTCCCCTAACAATTGGAGCAGGGGCTGTCTCTGACTCTGTTGCGTGCCTTGGGATCTCCTTCCCCTAGCTGGGCTGCCTTGTCTGGCCTCAGTAGAGAGGATGTGTTTAGTTCTGCTTAGACTTTATGTGTCAGGGCAGGTTGGTACTCATGGGGTGCTTCCCCTTCTATGAGGAAAAGAGGAGGGGGAACTGGGGAGGGATATGTGAGCGTGGTACTGGGAAGAAAAAAGAGAGGGGATTTTTCAATAGAGATACAAAGTAAATATTTAAAAATAAATAATTAAAAATTTCTAGAAAAAAAATGTTGTGACTATTTTGGAAACAGAATTTTCCTTAACATCAAATACTATCCCAGGGAGAGCAGGTATTCTGAGGTATCATGACTATTGAGGAAGGGTAAGTTTTTTGTTTTTTTTTTTAATTATTACAATCACAGTTGTAAACTTGGTGAGGGAGGGACATCTGTGTCCCCAATTAAATAATTAAGTGTCTCCTAAGTCTCAAATCCTTGGGGCCAGGGTAACTCTCAAGGTGCTGAAGAAATGACCATGTAAGATTTCACGTGCTGTTCTAGAATGTGATGGGCAATATTAAACTCACTCTGTGTCACCATTTCAGTTTCCATAGGACTTCTCCATAAAGAAAGACTGCTATATATCCGAACAGAGACTTTCCCAAAGAAGAAATAAAAATTGCCCATAGACAATTTAAGAAGTACTCAACATCGTTAGCCATCAGAGATGCAGACTGCAACTGCTTTGAGGTCCTATTGTACTCCAGTTGGTAATTACAAAGAAGTGAAGTGTGTGGGGAAGGGTGGGGTATGCCTTTAATGCCAGGACTCAGGAGGCAACAGCAGGTGGAACTCTTGAAGTCTGAGGTTTATCTTGAGATTAGTTTAGATAGCAAGTTCCAGGACAGCCAGAATTACTTAGTTAAGACCCTGTCCAAAAAATAAAATAGTTTTTAAGCAGAGAAAAGAAATGAAAAGACAACAAATGCTAGCGAGAACATGGGAAAGAGGAATCTGTATTCCCTGTTGGTGGGAGTGGAAAATGGTGAAGGCACTCTGGAAATTGTTGTGGAGATCACTAAATCTCAACTACTTTATTCCTGGGCAAACGCCCAAAGACTCCTCCAGCCTGCTGTAAAGATGCTCGCTCACCCATGCTTGCTGCTGCTCTGGTCACAAAGGCCAGGAATCAGAATCAATGTAGATTTCCAAGAACTAAAGAATGAAAAGGAAAATATGGTACAATATAATTTTATCCACCTGCAACAGAAAAATGAAATTTGCAACCAGGTAGAAGGATATGAATTTTTTTTTTAGATGAAGTGGGAGTCACCCAGCCACAGAAAAACACCGCGTGCTCTCCCTCACATAGAAATCCTAGCCTCATAGCTCTAACCTTGTGTTCGACTTGGAGCACCATAGAAGCTAGGCAAGTTTGAAAAGGCCATTGGAAGGGAGTTGCTGTAAGGGAAGGGAATAGTAGAACACAGGTAAGATTCGAGTCAAGACTGGGAATACTGAGAATCAAACCAAATCAAATCAAATCAAATGGTTAAATTAGGGAGGGGTAGAGGATACAAGAAATGAATTCCATTTAGCTAAATAGACATAACATCATGCTGCCTCCTAAATTTTTATGTTTTTACCGGTATACAAATGCTACTCTCAAGCCTTAGACCGAGGAGTATCTGTCTCTAGTGAGTGATCAAGACAGAGACTCATCGTCATTGACGCTGCTGAGAGTAAGTAGCACGTGAGTGTTCATCCGTAAGTAAGACATGTATACCGTCACACGAATACTCAGGGAACGATGGTGAAGAACGCTAAGAGCCTGGGGATAAGGAGAAGGGTGGCCGAATGTCATATTCCAGGTAAGACACAGCCATTGAAAGAATGATTTCATGGCAGCGGAGGGTGCCTCTCTTGGCTCTTGCCCTAGAATGGACCTATCAACAGTCAGGCGTGGATGGAGCAGGGACTCGCTGGGCCCTCCCTTCATTGGACTATCTGCTACTGATAGATTCGGGGGTGGAAATGTCACTGCCTTCAGCCCAGTTACCGGCTGATGAAGCTATTGGATTCATCAGTTCCAATGGATGGCTCTGATTCACAGGTGGCCCTGCTTCACTTAATTGCCTCACAAAGCAAACCCGAAAGCTAGGAATCTGGGAGAGAGATCGGTAGGGATTAAGAGTCATTGACGAGGATAGGAAGGTTAGAGAGAGTTCAGAATATGTTATAGACCTGTATGAAATTGTCAAGTAACAAAAATAATCAATAAAAATTAAGATGGCAGGTAATTGACTATGACATCATCTGTCAATCTCTAGATCTCTCTCTCTCTCTCTCTCACACACACACACATACATACACACACACACATGTATACACACACATGAGTACATACACATATGTAGACCACACACATATACCCAAAAGAAGCCACAGAAAAATGGTAAATAGGAGTGATTGATTATCTTAGGGTTTCTATTGCTGTAATAAACACTGTGACCAAAAAGCAAGCCGTGGAGAGAAGGGTTTGTTAAGCTTACACTTTTACATTGCTGATCATCACCAAAGGAAATCAGGAAAGGGTAGGAACCTGGAGGCAGGAGCTGATGCAGAAGCCATAGGGGGTGCTGCTTACTGGCTTGTTCCCCATAGCTTGCTCAGCCTGCTTTCTTATAGAATCCAGGAGGACTACCATCTCAGGGATGGCGTCACCCACAGTAAGCTGATCTCTCCCCCTTTGATGGCTAACTGAGAAAATGCCTTACAGCTGGATCTCCTGGAGGCATTTCCTCAACTGAGACTCTTTCCTCACTGATGACTGTAGTTTGTGTTAAGTTGACACGAGATCAGCCAGTCCAATGAGGAAAAGAAAACTTATATTAGGGTTTCTGTTGCTGTAATTAAACACCACGACTAAAGCAACATGAGGAGGAAAGGATTTACTTCAGCTTACATGTCCCTATCACAGCCCACCATGGTGGGAAGTCAGGGCAGAAACTCAAGGCAGGAACATGGAAGCAGGAACTGAAGCGGAAGCCATGGAGAACACTTCTCACTGGCTTGCACACCCTGCTTTCATATACCATTCAGGACCACCGGTCCAGGAGTGGTCCAACCGAGCTGCGAACTCTGCCCGTTCCTTTCATCATTAATAAGGACCTTTAATAAAACATGACCCACAGTCTTACCCACAGCTCAGTCTGGAGGGAGCATTTTCTTAGTTGAGTTGTAGCTGGAGTCACGTTGACATCCCCCGCTAGCCAGCGCAAATGTCTTTGTCTTTTCACTACCGTAAAAGAGAAAGCTGTGTTGAGCAGCTACTGGGAATTGATGGTTGGTTCATGTTGTGATTTTTAAGCACGAGACGTCCTGGTCACATTTGCTAAGATGTTATTTTTATCTTAAATCAAATCAAAATTCTTTTTAAGCAGTTCTGAAGATTATTTTCATTCTGTAACCTTTCAGTGTGGATATTTTGTGTTACTCGATTTCTCAACATTAAATTACATTTGCAATAAGCTTGATTTGGTCTTGATGCATTTTCTAGTATTGAATTCAATCAGAGGATAATAACCCTTTGCATACAGATCTTTCAGCACGCCATGTATTTTAACATAAAGTGTTCTCATTATTTTCGGTAATAACATTATTTTCTCTTCCCAAAATTATTCTGGAGAGGTTCTAAAGTTATTAGCTATTCCCAAGCAGTGAAGATCCACTTTAAATTCTGCTACTATAATTTAGGTGTCAAAACAATACATTGCTTTTTAAAAAATGGAAGAAATAAAAGCTGTCATTGTTTCAGAAGGTATTAGTTGTGGTGGACAGCGTAAACTACATTAGCAAGTTAGCTCCAAGAGCTTAATGATCTTACATTTTACATAACCACACATGTTCATTCTTGCTCTTAGAATACGTATTTAATGTAGTTTCGTAGAAAGTCTTCCCAGGATTCAGGTTAATGCAGCGCTTCTCAACCTGTGGGTCAAACAATCCTTTCCCAAGGACTGCATATCAGATATCCTGCATATCAGAGACTTACATTATGATTCATAACAGTAACAAAATTACAGTTATGAATCAACAATGAAAGTGGTTTTGTGGTTGGGGAATCACCACAGCATGAGGAACTGTATTAAAGAGTCACCATGTTAGGAAGGTTGAGAATCGCTGGATTAATGGTGTCTTGACACTTGCTTGATCCTGTTATCTCTGCGTGTATCAGGAATATTCTGTAACAAGCAAGAGAATGAATAGAGAACTCATTCTTCCTTTGAAAGCTCTGACCTAAAAGTAAAACATGCTGCTTCCATTCACAGCCTGGCCACTGGAGACAGTCATGTGCTCATGCCTAACTACAAGGCCTTGTGGCCCAGCAAAGGCAGCCCACAGGAAAGTAGGTATCTGCAAACATACTATGACCCCGATTAGGACTAGGTTGAGAGTATACCCCTGATATTATAATGAGCTTGGGTTCAATAGTAGCATGGATATTTTAGAAATGTTTTATGGAAAGTGAGGAAAGCAAAGAAAACCCCTCTGAAAAGATCAATGTGGCCATAGAGAAATTTATTTGTTTAATTGAAAATTTAAAATTAAAAAATATTAAACTATGAAACTGAAAGAATGGAGTGTAAGACGATGAACTATCATTTTCTGTAAAAATAATACAACAAATGGACAAAATACACACAAAAAATTCACAGCTTTAGAACTGAACAGCAGTTGGCTAAGGATGGTGATCCATGAAAACCAGCCGGTGACAGCTCTGGTTACAGTGACCCATTGGTTACTCTCTCAAGAGAATTTGCAAAATTCAGTTCAAGCAAACCATCTCAGATAATAGGATGGACTAACATTGGCAAGAATTTGGGAGAATCAAGATATCCAGTGTTCCTAAAACTGAATCCCTGAGGGGAGAGATCAGCCTAGGCACTGAACTGCCCATGTCTGTAGTGACTCCAAATATCCCACAGAGTATAGACCAGCACGCTTTCATGCAGAAATTACCTGAGGCCAAAGAAGGAACCACTCAGAAAGACTGGAGGTAGAAGTGCCCATGGCTAGGATGGTGACATCTGACCAAGCAGAATGGGAAACCTTTTGTAAGTCAAAGATAGACCATTCAGAAGGGCTTGTTCCCATGAGGAATAGCTAGCTAGCCTCAGACTAACGGCCATTCTACTGCTGCCTAATACATCTAAAAGAAGGAGACCCAATAGCTAAAAGTTTTCCCAAACATCTTAGCTGCAGCCTATAAAGAGGTTCAGAAGATCGTTATAAGTATATAAAAATATGTAGCTTCCAGCAAGGTAGGATTTGCAATGCCTAGCATGCAAAAAGCAATTGCCAGACAAGAAAATGGGGTAACAGGAGAAAGAAGGAGGAAGAGGAGGGGAAGGAGGAGGAGGAGGAGGAAGAGAAGGAAGGAGGAGGGGATGAGGAAGGGGAGGAGAGGGAAGGAGGACGAGGAGGGGAGGAGGAAGAAGA
>NW_021621071.1:9026589-9050938 GCF_004785775.1 Grammomys surdaster | reverse complement strand
AGGAAGAGGAGGAGGAGGAGGAGGAGGAGGAGGAGGAGGAGGAGGAGGAGGAGGAGACTGCCACCAACATCATCATGATTGACTTCAGCATTGCAATGGAAAACTATGGATCTCTGAGTTAAGTTATTCTGCCTTCAAAATGAGGGAAGGAAAGATGCGGGTAAAGCAGGCAAACATCTTAGTTGCTCTCAGATCTATGACCGATACACATCCCAAGCGCCTGGACCGAAGATCATGCACAGATAGCGGTTAAACTATGAATGCTTAGAATATTTGCAAAACTATATCACAGTACGGACACATGGTTAAAAGCAAGCGTGCTACTATGTTTCATCCCTCTTTTCTACATCCCTTTAAAATTAGTAGATTTATAGCAGTCCACTAAATAGACATGCCCTTGGGTATTTAATGTAATTTATAATCCTTGGTATTATATAGCTACTAATTTTAATTATTAAAAGTTCTTTGATAGGCACACTTGACACAGAACTTTGTATATATCGCTGGTCATTTTCTTGATGATAAATTGTGTGACAGGTTAGAGACATAGAAAAGTATTTGCTTCTGTAAAGAACTTATCTCCTGTCGTGAGAGCGAGGACTACTTACTATCTTCCTGTCTTCACACTTACCCGGAGCAGCTACTGAACTTCAAATTTAAAGACAAAAGTAAACTTTCATGGCTGTATTGGAACCGATAGTTTGATGACCATTGAAATGAACCAAGTATTCTCATATGTGGTACAAATTTGTATCTTTTATTCATAAACTACCTCTTGAATGTCTTCTGCTGCCTAAGCAAAATAATAAATAAGTAAAAGTAAGTAATGTAAGTAAAAAAATATGAAAGGTGGAACACAGTGAATAGTTACTTGGCCCAAAATATGTGTTTAGAAAGGTAAATGGCCAGGAATAATTGGATATTATAAACCGAATAAAGGATGTTATTAGAGCTAACTTAAAAAACTACCATGTACTGGTTTCACTGTATATTTTTTGTGATAGAGATTAATGGCCAGAATGTTACTACAGTTTAGACATTGGTAAGGAAGAATTCAAGTCTGGCATAGATCAAGACTTAGAACTTCCTCTCATGTAAATGTAGCACTCTGGAACTCACTAAACTGTCAGAGTATATGTACAGAATCTTCTGGAAGAGGAGCCTATGGCTAGCAGATGCCTAGTAAACGTTGCTCAGAAATTTAAAGGGAGGTGGGTGAAGAGTCCACTTACCTGTGTGTATTAGGACACATGTTTATAGATTATTGTTAGGGGCTGTGCTGGTTTAGTAAGTTACTGGTTGTAGATTCTCTTCTGAGAACCAGGACTTGACTAGCGCTGAGTAGTTTAGCTAGTTTTCCATGACCAGGCACGGTTCTGAGGAAACTTTTCTTGGCAACATAAGAAGACCACTACAGAAAGCCACAGCCAATCAGAATGTAGAGTTGTGGCACGTGGAGCCAATGGGGCTACATCTACAACAGAACCCCACACCTAAGGCTCGGGGAGCACTGCAGAAGAGACAGTGGAAAGATTGTAAGAGCCAGAAGATCAGGGCGTCTCCTGTGAGAGTGTGTCTCCTGGTATCATCAGGAGCCATATCCACGGACTTTCACAGACATGACTATGCAAATGTGATCTGAACAGGGATGGCACAGGGTCATGACGGAGGGGAAGGGGGAAAGCCTGAGAGGCCTCGGTATTACACAAAGAACTACAGACACCCGAGGAAATCTGGGAATGGGAGAGATGGTCTTCCCCAGGGAATTAAACACCACCTGACTGTCCACTGCCAAACAGTCGGCCATGGGGAGCATTATTCAGGTGAAACAGGTTAGATCTAGGAATATATATATATAATATTTATATATCTACAATATATAAATACCATTTATTCATACAATAAATACATAACATATATTAATATAGCATTAATTATTAAATATATAATATTGTATATTTATAATGCATAAAATATATGTATATGTGCATATACATATGGTATACATATGGTATACATATGATATACATATACACATACAAATACATATACACATGCGTGCCATAACAGTCAATGAAAATGAGGCCATTCATTTTAAAGAGAGTGGAGAGGGCATGTTGAAGAGCCTGAGGGAGGAAAGGTGAGGGAGGAATGTTGTGATTATATTGTAATCTCTAAAAAATAAAAAAGCAAGGAAGTGGGAACCTGAGTAAGTCATCCCATGTCAGGAATAAAAAGACACACACGCATTCCCACCTAATTAAATGGCTTACCCCAAATGTTGGGTCTAGTGGGCCCAGTCTACCATTTGCATTGTGCAAATTAGGAGGCTGCAAATTAATAATAAAATTATTGGGAACACGTTCAAATGGGAATGAATCGTTTAAAAAGAAGTGAGGCTGCTTAACGTACAGGACCAGAGTTAATAGGCAACTGGTGTGCTTTATCAAAATATGGCAGTGATTGCTAAAATAGCAAGAAAAATATTTTAAAAATCAATTTTAGAGCTACAAATAAACAACTTCTCCTTAGAGCAGGCCAGGGACTGGCAAGATTATCCTGTCTAAGCCTTCATTTTACAGTTGTCAAAACAGAGATCCAGTCAGGTAAAGTGCCTTCCCCAGCTTCCCAACAAGTTAGCTGCATGAGTTAACTCTACATCATCTGTCACGCTGACACGTCTTCTCTCTAGCCCTTGATTACAGGCTCTCAGGATCCATTCTTCCACGAAACGTGAGGTTCCCTCAGCAGAATGTTATTGCTTTTTCCAAAGGGCGAAGAAAGTGGGTGTCTTGGATTGAAACAGGGATTTCCAACAGGGTTTGAGATTACTAGGGGAGGAAACCTAAATCACGATTGGCCCTGTCAGGCTGACAGTTGCTATCTCTTGACCACACACACGTAACACGCTCGCTCCAGTTCAAGGGAGGAGGATTACTTCCTCCCGCCCCGTTTCTAGCTCACACCCTATTGCAGTGCTCACAGCCTGGCTTGGCAGCTTGACTTCAGGTGTGGCGGTAGGATGCATTGTGTGCTGACCCTGACACCCACCGCCTTCCTGAGACAAAGGAAGACTTCTCGGAAATCCTTCCTTTGCGTACACTGCTCTTTTGGCTGAAGCTCCGCCATCTGTTTTTTGCACCTCTGTCCAGACGTCCCCGTATAGTCGGCATTTCTCCAGGGAGACTTCCTGTTTCTACTCTCGTTGCCTATTACCCTGTATCCTATTAGTTCATTTCAGTTTTTAAAATGCGCCGTCAGTTGGATTTTTCTTTAACTTCTTCATATTTTTTTTTACTCTATGTACATTCTAAAAATGCAAATATCAATCATATTCAGCCCTGGAAATCTAGCACCCTATCAAGAGGTTAACTTATCAGAAGACCTCCGTAAAAAACACTTCCTCAATCCCAATAATGAATTTGTGAAAGAAAAGTTTCCATTCAGTCTCTGTCCTTCCTAAGTGAATATGATCGTATTTAGCATTAGCTGGGCCCGATACTTAATGCTATTCCTTATCTTAAACAAAAAGCAAAAAAAGAGATGGGCTCCATATTAATGAATATTTTGACACATATGAGAATCAGGTAAAGTAAAGGGCCTGTAGTTCCACAATTAGTTACTGTGGTGGTTTGAATATGCTTGGCCCAGGGAGTGGCACTGTTAGGAGGTGTGGCCTTGTTGGAGTGGGTGTGTCACACAGTAGGATAGGCTTTGAGAGCCTCCTCCTACCTGCCTGAGGAGTCAGTCTTCTGTTTGCCTTCAGATGAAGATGTAGAACTCTCAGCTCCTCCAGCTCCATGCCTGTCTGGATGCTGCCATGCTCCCACCTTGATAACAATGGACTGAACCTCTGAACCTGTAAGCCAGCCCCAATTAATGGTGGTCCTTTCTAAGAGTTATCTTGGCCATGGTGTCTGTTCACAGCAGTTAAACCCTAACTAAGGCAGTTACCTTCTACACTGGATAGTTTTTGGCAACTACTATAAAAAATTAGACTCATCTGTGAAGTGAAAACTTCAAGAGGAATCACCTCCATCAGATTGGCCTGTGGTCATCTCTCTGGGGGATTTTTCTTGATTAGTGATTATTGTGGGAGGTCCCAGCCCACTGTGGGAGGTGCCACCGCTGAGCAAATGGTCCTGGCTGTAGAAGAAAACAGACTGAGCAAGCCATGGAAAGCAAGCCAGTACTCAGCATCCCTCTATGGCTCCTGCTGGACTCTGCCCAGACTTCGTTCAGAGACAGACTGTGATCAGGACGTGTAAGCCAACTACACCTGTTCCTCCCCAAGTTGATTTTTGGTCCACGTTTTATCACAGCAAAAGAAAATTAAACAGGACATCAATAAAGTAGTATATCCCTTCCTCCTTCAAACGGGAGAGGAATTGCAAGTCTGAATAACTTCAAAGGTTAAGAAGGTTATTGTATTTAAGACTCAGAGAACCAAAGTGACTGGCTCAGAATGACAGGTATTCACGGCAAAGGTGAGGCTCAGTCTATGTCTCTTGCTTCTTTGTCTCTTCTTGAGTCACATTCCTACAGTCAACTAAATGACTCCATAGGGACCAACAGGAGATAGATGGCCCGAGAAAGTCGGCAAGTAGAGACACTTAGTGTCACAGATTCAAGAGGTACATGAGATTAAGAAAATCAAACAAACATAATGTCCTAACTCAAGAGAGTCTGCCGTAGTGGGGCTTATACTCTACACTGAGGCTAAAGGCTATGGTTTGCTTGTTCCTCGGGAGGGAGGCGTAAGATTCCCACAACTCCTGACCAATACAGATGCGGATGCTCACAGCCAACCATTGGACTGAGTATGGGGACCCCAATGGAAGAGCTAAGGGAAGGACTGAAGGAGCTGAAGGGGATTGCAACCCCATAGGAAGAACAGTATCAACTAGCCAGACTCCCCCACCCCCAGAGCTCCCAGAGACTAAACCGCTAACCAAACAGTACACATGGAGGGACCCATGGCTCCAGATACATATGTAGCAGAGGATGGCTTTATCTGACATCAGTGGGAGGGGAGGCCTTTGGTCCTGTGGATATTTGATGCCTCAGTGTAAGGGGATACTAGAGTGGTGAGGCGGGAGTGGGTGGGTGGGTGGGTGGAGGAGCACCTTCACAGAGGCAAAGGGGGGGGAGAGGGGGGACGATATGGGGGGGTTGTGGAGGGGTAACTTGAAAGGAGAATATCATTTGAAATGTAAATGAATAAAATGATTAATTTAAAAAAAAGATTCCCACAACTCAGCTGGAAGCTCTGAGAGGCACTGTGAATGCCCCTTTATTTGGGTAAATCGGGGCCGTATTCTGTGCTCACAGAGGATCTCCCCCTGTAAATTGTGAAACCCTTTGTGAAAAGCCATGTTTCTTACATCTGTAGCATACAATTTTGTCTGTTGTATACAGGCCAGGGTTATACAACTCCAGCTAAACCTGAATACAAAGCTTGCCCAAGCAGATGTGTTAGTAGATAAGACCAATGCACTCTTTGCAAGAACACCAGGGATAATATTGTTGCCTGTCTATCTCAGGATGGCAACAACCTCAATGTCTGTACTTTTCACAGTACTCTGTTACATTCATAAACAACTGAACATGACACATTTCTGACAAGATTCTGTACAAGCACAGCCTTCTAGCCTTTACATTATACCATAGTTCCCTCAGCTTCAGAGTGGCTGGGCTGTGTTCATTATGATGGATTACCCAGTGTCATTTCCTTACCATATGATTCTGGACAGCAATTGTGAAGTTCTGTTATCCAATGATGGCTCAGTTCTCACACATCACATGTACCACTGTGTGCGTGTGGGGGGGGGAGTATGCTGAGAGCTAAATAGTCCCACCACCTGGTCTGCCCTACCCATCCCAAGAACCAGCTGTGCCCAGAGGCCAGTGCCTGAAGGAGAAAAGGATGAGGAGACCGAAAATCATTCGAGCTTTGAGATTCTAGTTCTTCGAGACCTTGAAATGCTCACTTAACTTCAAAGTTTTAGTTTCCTCCTCAATAAATGGATAATGACAGCCCCTGGCTCTACCAGAAACTTGCTCCAAGCATCAAAAGAGATAATGGCGGTGAAAGTGCCCTGTAGACTACTTTATGAGGAGATGTACGTAGGGAGACCTGGCTGTGGGCGCAAGGGGCGGTGTTAAGGATCCCCACGACTTGAGAGAGGCGATGAAACAATATACATGCCTGGAAGCGACATGATTAACGACACCTTCTCCCTGCCTGAAATGTATGTGTATCCATAGGTACGCGTAAGTGTACAAGTATTAGTATTAGTCTCTTTGCATTGCTTTGGCAAAAGTACCATATAATGAATAATGGCATCTCATGAATAATGGAAATTCACTTCCCATAGTTCTGGATGTTGGAAAGCCCAAGGTCAAGTCACTACCACATGATTGTTTAAGTTTTGGGATTATTCCAAATAGTTTGATTAGCAACATACTTGAATATCTTTTGGCATATTTACCCATTTATCTCATTCATTTGTATTTATTTTATTTTTATTATCTTAAGATTTGTTTTACTTTTCATTGTGGGTTATTCCACACATCTGTACAGATGTCTGCAGAGGACAGAAGGGGCTTTCTGATTCCCTGAAACTGTAGTTACAGGTGATTGTGAACCATCTAACATGGGTGTTAGGAATCTAAACCAAGTCCCCTACAAGAGGCTAAGCCATCTGTCCAAACCATAATCTTTATTCATGCATACATGTGTGTCTGTGTTAATGTATGTTGTATGTGTATGCATGTGTGTCTGTGTAAGTGTCTCTATATGTGTTTGTGTGAGTATCTGTATGAGTACTGGGTTTGTATTTGTGTGTGTCTGTATGAGTGTATGCATGAAGGTGTATGTGAGTGTCTGCCCTGTGTGTTTATGTGTCTGAGTGTGTTTGTGTGAGTATCTGCTGGTTTTGTATTTGTGTGTCTATGTATCTGTATGAGCATGTTCCTGTGTTTCTGTGTGAGTGTCTGCCATTTGTGTATGCATGTGTGTCTATATGAGTGTATTCATTTGTGTCTGTGTCTGCTGTGTGTGTGTATGCATGTGTGTCTGTTTCCACTGTGTGTGTGTATGTGTGTGTGTGTGTGTGTGTGCCTGTTATGCCCGTGGGCATGACTATGACATCCAGAGGGTGTTGGTTTCACTGACGCTGGAGTCCAGAGGGTTACAAGTCTCACGATGTCAGTGCTGGCAAGTCACGTGGGTTCTTCTGGAAGAGCAGCAAGCAAGTTCTCTCAATGACTGAGCAAACTCTTCAACTCCCCTTCACTGATTTTAGTCACTATTTCTAAATTAAGTTTTTGAATCGAAGTAGACACAGATTCAAATTCTGGTGATGTTGCCAAATGCTTTTCTGAAATAACTGAACGAATTTCCTACATATCTAGTAGTACATAGAACTCACAATTGCTCCTCATCCTTGCCCACACTTGGGATGTTCTGTTTCGTTTTTGTCTTCTCTATGGGTGTCTTAGTTTTCTGTAGCTCTATAGTAAGTTGTTAGAAACCTACAGGCTTAAAACAATACACATTAATTATTTTACAGTTGATGTGTCTTAGAGTAAAATTTCTGTGGATTTTCTTCTCAGAGTCTTAGAAGACATGATAAAGATGACCTCAGCAGTGTCCTCATCAAACCACTGCTGTGTGCTTTGAATAGGTATGGCAAACAGCAGACTCATGTGTTTGAATGCTTGGCTGTGGGAAGTTGCACTATTTAGGAGGTATGGATTCGTTGAAGGAAGTGTATCACTGTGAAACCGGGCTTTGAGATTTCCTATACTCAAGCTCCGCCCAGTGTGGACATGGTTTTGTGCTGTCTTGGATTAAGATGTAGAACTCTCAGCTCCTCCAGTACCATGTCTACCTGCATGCTTCCAGGCTTCCTGCCATGATGATAATGGACTGAACCTCTGAAACTATAAGCCAGTTTCAATTAAAAGTTACCTTGGTCATGGTGTCTCTTCACAGTAATAAAACTCTAAGACACACCTGGCATCTTGACTGGTTCAGAATCTGTTCCTAAGATTCTCCGGTTGTTGACTAAATTCATTTTCATTGCCAGATGATTGACACCCTCAGGGTGTTTTCTAACTTTTGATGATGCTGTAGTGTCTTAGGGTTTTACTGCTGTGAGCAGACACCATGACCAAGGCAACTCTTAGAAGGACAACATTTAATTGGGGCTGGCTTACAGGTTCAGAGGTTCAGTCCATTATCATCAAGGCGGGAGCATGGCCGCATCCAGGCAGGCATGGTGCAGGAGGAGCTGAGAGTTCTACATCTTCATCTGAAGGCTGCTAGCAGAATACTGACTTCCAGGCAGTTAGGATGAGGGTCTTAAGCCCAAGCCCACAGTGACACACCCACTCCAACAAGGCCACACCTACTCCAACAAGGCCACACCTACTCTAACAGGGCCACACCTTCTAATAGTGCCATTCCCTGGGCGGAGCATATACAAACCATCACATGTAGTAAAGTCATCGAGGCTGTTTATAGACTGGGATTCTACTTTCCTTTCCTTACTGCATTAGCATCTCCGAAAAGCTGCAAACTTCATGAGATGCACAGTCAATAGAGTCTATGAAAAGTGATGCAAAACGAGGCTAACATTGTGTGGCATCCATCATCCCCGCCAAGTTCTATTAGTGAGAAACCAATGAAAAACTTTGTGTTCAAAAGGAGGAGGTTCACCGAGGTGATGACTGTCGCCTGAGGAGACTGTGGGTAGTGTTGAGATTTTGTCTCTCACAGTAATCATACCACACAGGAATTTTAGTTTGCGTTGTATGACCGCTTTCTCTTTGGAACTAAGAAAGCAAAGAAAGAAATCAGCTAGCAAATTTGTTCTGAAATATCCAGATTATTGTTTTCCCCGACTTGTGAATTAAATTTTGCTTAGTCCATCTAAATGTGGACTGTAAATGCACACTTCTGCTTTCATGTACACCGTACCTTTTATGTAGATTTGATAGCCTGCTGCCTCCAGTATGTGTTATTTTCATTGAATAATTAAGGCACAGACCTGAATCACAGTCTGAGGTAGCCCACCAATTTTGACGACTCTGCTGCAATATGTGAATTTCTTACTCAGCTGCCTGGAGCCCTGACTGGACTCTTCTTTTCTTGCTTACTTCCTCTGAACAGCAGGAAGCGTCATTTCTTGTTAAGCAGCAATTTCACCCCAGAACAGACAGCATTTTCAAGAGCCAGTGCTGAGATCTCGGAGGTTTGTTTATCATTCCGTCTAACTTTATAGAGAGTTTGTGCCTTCCCCAGGAAGACGGTCCTCTGCAGCTATTAAACTTCATCTGGCGGATACGTCCCTTCAATCACAGATTTTTTTTTTTTAATGGAATCTTTCATACTGATCACAAGAGAAAATGGTGAGTATCACTTCTTCAGTGTCTGGAATTGAAAGAGTCACTCGGCTAGGCAAACACTGCGTTCTTCAATGTGTCATTCACTGCGGCAAATATTGTCACAGATGAGATAATACAGCCAACTGCAGCCAGACACAGTAGAGATTTTGTGAACTAATGTATACCAAGGAGATTCGAAAAAAAATTATTTGTGAGAACTTCCAGATTCATTATCTCCCTAAATCCAGAAAGCACAAAAGCTTCTCTTACAGAATATTTTTTTTACCTTAAACGATATTTTAATCTTTTGATAACCCTATTAACAGAAATATGCAAAAAGAAATTTGCATGACGAGAAATAAATTTCCAAATATAGCAACAAATTCGTAGGAGAGTGATTACATCGAACACAGAAAATGTCACAGGGATAATTCCACCTGGTGCGTCTTTGAGCCGTGTTTATAATAAGACTACAGAGAAATTCATTCAGATTTGACTTCCCTTGCAAGGAAGTGGGAAATGTATGCCAAAATATTCAGAACTCTGAAAGAAACACCTGAAAATTATTTATAGCGAATAAAATCCAACTATCATGAGCAGTGAATTTTAATTTCTGCTGAACAGGAAAAATAATTATTCCTTAAATGTGGTTTTGTAAGTAAAAGTCACAGGTAATTGAATATTGATGCAACACACGGAAGTGAGTGATGAACAAGGTTCCTTATGGTTATTAAGAGGCTTGCCGGGCGGTTGTGGCGCACGCCGTTAATCCCAGCACTTGGGAGGCAGAGGCAGGCGGATTTCTGAGTTCGAGGCCACCCTGAGAAACCCTGTCTCGAAAAACAAAAACAACAAAAAAAAAAAGAGTCAAGGAGGCTCACTCTTCTTTCTTTTCTTTCCTTCATTTCTTTATTTTTTACCTTTCCTTTCTTCCTTCCTTCCTCCCTTCCTTCCTTCCTTTCTCTCTGTCCCTTCCTTCCTTCTTTCTTTTCTTTTTTTCCTTCCTTCCTTCCTTCCTTCCTTCCTTCCTTCCTTCCTTCCTCCCTTCCTTCCTTCCTTCCTATTTTTTGTTTCTCATACATAGCCCTGGCTATTTTGGAACTCACAATGTAGTCTAGGCTGGTCTTGAACTCACAGAGATCCATGTGTCTCTGCCTCCTGAGTGCTGGGATTAAAGGCAAACAATGGTTGTAAACCATCCAGTGTTCTAGGGATATGCATATTTTCATCTGTTATAATATATACTACATAGTCTCTAATCTCAGTAATCATGTAAGATGACGGTGTTATTTTATTTACTTCTTCTTTCATACATTATGTTCCAATGTCAGCCTCCCCTCCCTCCTCTCTTCCCAGTCCCCACCCCACAACCCCTCTCCTCCAGATCCACAGCTTCTCGTTTCCCTTCAGAAAAGAGCCAGCCTCGCAGCAGTATCAACTGAACATGGCATAACCAGACGTAATAAGAGTGGGAACCCTTATATTAAGGCTGGATGAGACAACTCAGTAGGAGGAAAACAATCCCAAGAACAGTCAAAAAAGTCAGAGACAGCCCCCACCCCCACTGTAGGTGTCGCGGAAAACCCCAAGCTAAACAGCCACAATGTATATGCTGGGGACCTAGCTCAGACCCGTGTATGTTCCGTCATTGCTGCTTCAGTCTCTGAGCCCCTGTGAGCCCTGCTTAGTTAATTCTGTGGGCTGTGTTCTTGTGGTGCCCTTGGCCTACAGTCCTTCCTTTTCCTCTTCTTCTATGGGGCTCCCTGAGCCCCAGCTAATGTTTGGCTGTGAGTTTCTGCAACCGTTCCCATCAGCTATTGGAGGAAGCTTCTCCCATGACAACTGAGCTGGGCATGACGGCTTTACTGATATAATAATCATCATCATTTCTGTTCGCTAAAGGAGCGTCCACTTAGAAAGCTCGAGAGTGAACATGGCCAGGCAGCGACAGCGCTAGGAGTCAGTCCTCAGAGAGCCTGGCTCTGTGGCCAAGCAACTTCATTTCATTGGTGTGTGTCAGGTCACATCCCTGTCTGTCTTGTGTTCTCCTATTGTTCCCAGAAGCCCCTGTGACTGGCTCAAACCCACAAACACACACGACAGCAGTGTCAATAGAGTGTAGTAGGAGAAGCACATGCATTACAGGGTTCTCGAGGCTGGCATGAGACAACTGAACAACACTAAGCTGGCACTTGCAACAGTATCGACAATTCAGCTCCAGTGTCTTCCCCATTTTGTATTTCAACAGTCAGCCATCAGCCCCTGGTAGAACTGCGATGATACGTTCAGCCTCTCCCCACACCTTCCATTTTCCCTTTCATCACTTCTAAAACAAGGTCCCAAATCCATCACGAACACATGAAGAAACAACCCAACATGCTCGTTTAACTATTTCTAACCTTTGTTTTTAGTAGTTGTATTATGGATGTGCCAAGATGTAGCTTTATGCATCTTTATAAATATACAACATATTATGGGCATATTATATGATTTCTATTCACTAGGTTTCTGCACCGGGGGGGATTAATGCTGCTTACCCACTTCAGAGATTTCACAGCAGTATCTCTCGAAGTGCTGCTATGCACAGCCCTCTTCCTTCCTCTGTGCAGGACCAGAATTGTACATACCATGATGCTCTGCTTTATCCCTGCATTTTAAAAGATGTGGTCTTGCTGTGTTGCT
The DNA here is from genome assembly GCF_004785775.1 of Grammomys surdaster. Taxonomy (NCBI): domain Eukaryota; kingdom Metazoa; phylum Chordata; class Mammalia; order Rodentia; family Muridae; genus Grammomys; species Grammomys surdaster. The sequence goes on along the minus strand of NW_021621071.1, from coordinate 9,038,863 downwards.
CAGGACAGCCTGAAATTCTGTGTGCAGCTCTAACTGGCCTCAAACTTGCGATCCTCTTGCCTCAGCCTCCCAGTTGCTGGGGTTATAGACATGTACCAGTTTACCCCACTTAACCACATCTCTTAACTTTTCCTAATATATCATATCACTATATTGTCTCGTTTTGCTTTATTTTGAATATTAAATGTTCTTTGAAATTTTACCAATCTTTTTGAAGTCTGTGTTATTCTTTAAAAACAAAAGCCCCCAAAATTTAGCATTATTGTACAATTTACCCATACCTTAATTTACCCATTTAAAGTCAGTGCAGCTGGAAAGAGAAAGAAATGGTGTAGAGTCTAAGGACCTTGCAAGCTAAGTTCAGAGGTTACAGGTGGGCTGGATGGACAATTCCTGGCTGGACCAGCCAAAGAGTGCTGGCCTGGCTTCCACCCTGCTCTTGTGAGGACTTTGTGTGATAAACTTACTGATCCACCAAAGCTTTTCCTTTCTCAGAAAAGCTCACTTAACCCCTAAACCTGTCTCTCATTTCAAGAAAAGATTTCATCCCCAAATCTCTCTCTTCCCAAGATCACCGGTCACTAGCAAAGCTGGTAATTGATTCCCATTAGTGCATGAATTGCTAGCCTACTCCGGGCTGCACAGAGCATTTAGGTGGAATGTTCCTAGGGATGCAATACCAGAGCTCCCGTTTTTCTCAAACCAAGATTAACAGGCCTTTTTCCTGTATAAAAATGCTCAGTCCCTGGCTTCCCTCCAGGCCTTGTGAATAAAAATCTAAGAAAATGAGGTTTGGAATCTGCGGTGTTCCCTCTGTTCTTCTAGCCCTGGAGTTACAAAATCAAAGCCTTAACTCATCAATCTCAAATGTCTGTTGGTAGGACCTCAAGTGCAAGCCAGATTGACTCCAAGTAATTACAGAGGTCTCCAAGGGACTCAACCATGCCTTTATAACTGCACCTCAGTCCTCCCAACAATTTCAATTTCAAGCAAGTGTAACCCAGTTTTAAGTAAATGAATATTTATACAGTATATGCACAAAGTCCAACCTTATATAGGCTCCTCGGGGAGAGATAGAAAAGCAAATGAAGACAGTCATTTTTATTTGAGAGGTAGGGAGAAAAAAAAAAACCTGCAAGACCAGACTTTTTCTCTGAGCCAAGACAGATATGGAGGGTACTTTGGAAATGACTAATTTAAAATGACACAATCCATTTTGAGTTTCATCCAGGTGCACTGATGCAGTGACTAGAGACCTTCGTCACTCTGACTCTGAGTAAGGCTGGACCCAGACAGTTCATATCTTTGAGCTCCCAAAGATTTTCTTATGATGCTTCTTAATCTTAGTAAGGATGACCTCCTCAGTCAATAACCCTTGCTTAGATTGCACTGTCTAAGATGCATGTGGGATATGTTTATTTGTTATTGGAAAGGCTTTACAAAGGCAAGATAGTATATCTTCTAGATATGTTGGTCAGGCCCCCCACGCCAGGCTTAGCAACTGCGTTGTCAGTCTTTTCTGGTGTACTGCCTCATGCTTCCTGTGTCTTAGCAAATTGGCTCTTCAATTTCTGAACAGAAAAACCCTTTGCACACATTGTTAATAAGATAGGCGTTGGGAAATAATGGAAAGCTACTACTGCTGTAAATGTTTTCATAATTTACTCATAAAACTCATGGCTCAGACAGTATAATTTAAACAGTGCAATCTGAAAAGGAATATGTTAAGCCTCTTAAGCGGGAAGATAGAATAATATATTTATGATTGCAGAAAGAGTTGAGAAATTCAGCAGGACACAGAATGCCTAACTGATAAAGAAATGGATGAAAAAAATTGGATCACATCAACATCTGAATCTTCAGTGTGATAAAAGAAAAATAAAACATTCCATAAACAAAGTTGAAGGCAAATGACAGAGTTGGTGAAGGTATTTTCAACACATAAAGCAAAGAAATGTTGACCATCCAGAAGACATAACGACGGCATATAGTTTACAAGGGGAAAGAACTGAAACCCAACGGCGAATGTCCAATGCCTAGAAAGAGTTCAGAGACCGCAGAGTGGGGACCACCCACAAGCATATGAGAGAGTGCTGGGATGCAATAGTATCACATCGAGGAATTTGCAGTAAAAAGTGTAAGATACATTTCACATCAGACAGATTAGCAAAAGTGAAAAACCCCTGAATGATTAGCTATGGTTCTGTCGGTGGCGATCTATAGAAGCCAGCTACAGTTAACGCAGGGAAAATAAAAAAAGAATGTGTTAAATCATCACGACCGATGTTGACTGTTGCTGACTCTGTGCCAGGCACAGTTCCAAATGCACCATAGATATTTGCTCCATTAATCTTCACAAAGCTATAAGATATAGCAACGGATGCAGTTATTTATTTATTTTTTTTACATGTAATAGAGGAAGAAGAGGAGGACTCTGAGTGGTTAATTTGCCCAAGGTCAATGGCTAGTTTGTCAGGAGACAATGATTTAGATTATGACCGGGCAGCCTATTTGCAGAGTGCATTTCCTTAGAGTCGCACTGAACCATCAGGAAACTCGCAGTCTGTAGAAGGGCCAGAAACCACACCCAAAGTCATACACACCATTTAACACACCAGTGAAACAACACAGCCATCGGGAATGCTGACTGGTTTGGGAGCCTCTTGTGTCTGAGGTCTTTGAGAAACGGAAATAAGTAAGTTCCCTCTAAAAAGAATGGATTCCAAGAAGCACCTGCTTCTGTTAGGCCACTGATTTTATTCACGATTGGGTTGTCGGCTTAAGATGAAGAAATAATTATGGCTTCTGAAGGAGGAGACTGAGGTCTCAAAAGGTTGAAAACATCTCCAGTATGTCGTAAGGTGATGAGTAGCCAAAAAGAGTGGTAAGTAGTTGTCACACTGGCAATGCTACAGACTAAGAAGGCACACACAGATTAGAGCTCTTGCAGCTGGTATGACTTTTCCACACTTTCCTGCTTTTTTTTTCTTAATTCTTTTTTTTTAATTTTCTGATATCTCTTGAGAATCCAAAAGTGGGGCTTAATGGGATGACTTAGTGGATAATGGTGCCAGCTACCAAGCTTGATCACTTGGGTGTGATCCTTGGTACCCACAGGGTAGAAGGAGAGAGCTGGCTCCCACAAATTGTCCTCTGACCTCCACAGGTTCACCACAACAGGCAACCCCCCTAATTAAATTAAAATGTAATGGAAAAGAACTACAAACAAATAATGGGAAAGTACAGTTGGCTGACAGGCAAAGAAAGAGAGCTAGCTCCCAGCTCCCCGCTCCCAAGGATGGGGGGGAGGGCAGTCAGTGAAGCTCTGTCTTTCAGCCCTGCAAGAATCGAAGTGGTTGAACAATGCTTGTGGGTCTCACTCGGCTAGTCTATTCAGATTCACGTGCTAGACTTCGGTATAGGACATACCCCAATTGATGCTTTCTTAGGTGTGTAGACATTTCTTAACCCATTTAACTGACATCTAAAATAATCATCATGGGCAGTATTTATCTAAACTAGAAACAAACAAAAAATCATATATATGTACTGAATCTAAGAACACATATCATATTTCCAAATCACCAATGTATGAGATGTCTCTGAGAAGGAAGAGAAAATTGGAAATTATGACAAAAATATCAAAGCGTGAACAGCCTTTGTTGATTTTCATAGTACTTGCTTAATTATTTTCTATATCTTAATTTTTTTTGTAAGACTCCCAAAAGTAATGATGATTCAACTACTACTTTATTTGAGTTTTGAGGTCTGGATAATTTAATCATTTTTTTCCAGGAATATTTTATTATGTTTCACAGGCTTCTCCTTTCAACAAATAAAGGGCACAATTTTATTACTAGAAATGAAGCTATATAATTCACTTGATTAGTATTCCATTTTTGAGGTCTACAGAGATTTGTACTTTTTCCAGGATATTTGATGCTAAAGGTTCAGATATAATCTTTCTGAAGGGTATAATTTATATCTATCTCCTTTCATTTTTTGTATAACTTGCCAAAAGTGATTTATCATTGCCTTCTGTCTAATGAAGACAGACTCCATTGGGGGGAAAAAAGGGTAAAATTATTTTTCTTTAACCTATGGGGAAGAGATCCTTGAGAATCGGTTTCATTTCTGCTGCAATAATACAGAAAGCAAACATCATTTCATTGATGGGTCTATTTTAAGCATCAGAAAATTTAGAGCATTTGCTTCTAAAGTATGCTCCCAGAATACCCTTGAAACCACAGTGCTGAACCTCAACAACGTTGGGAAGCCTGTGACCTTCCTGTGTATTTATCTTATTGATCAAGTCCTTTGAAGAATCTGATATTTCAGTAGAATCAACCATCTACAATATTGGGGAGACTTGTCTCTTTCCTTGTAGCTTTGAGACAGACATTGTACTACGCCTGCAGTCACTCACAGTTCTTTGGAAACTCTCACTTTTATATCTGCCAGATCCAGCTCAGAGATTAACCTATTAATAGACTTCCAGGATCACTGAGATATGGGGAAAATTTAATCTTCTCAAGGGGAGGCTCAGAATACCAAAGGAGTATCGCCTGGGGTATTGGGAAGCGATTACTGGTCTCAAACTTTTTGAAAAGAAGTCACGATATGATTGAACTTGTATTACCTGACTCATAGATATTTGTGGAGATTTTAAGGACAGCTTCAAATTCATATGAAGGGGGTCACGTAAGAATATGAAGGCTGAGTAATCTCCACTTCTTCTGCAGGGGTCAGCTCTCAAGGGTCTCAAAAAGTAATAATCAGGATAAAGTGGAGAGCTGGGAAAAGATGACTCAGAGCTATTTCTTGGACCAACTCTGCTCATAAAGGTTTGTAAGATCAAAAATAGACAGCTACCATCTTGAGAAAGCATGAAGTAGCAGGAAGGTTCATTCAAAGATGAAGACTCATCTTTGATGATAGAAAATACACTAAAATGATAAGCAGTCGTCATCATTCTGTGCATGAGAACAGTGGCATCTTCAAACATTGCTTCTCTGGGAAGTGAAGGGGTGACTGAGGAGGGTTACGCAGATGATGCCAACGGCCCCAAGACGTTGCCATGTTGTTTCAACCTAGTGACCTTCTTCCTGCATTCTGATTGTCTAAAGTGTCTCGTACTCGTCTTTAAATGAATGGTAAGCTTTGAAGTCCATGAAGACTGTGTCCTGTTCTGAATGTCAGACTTCCATAATGAGAGCTTTAAGCAAGACCAGACAGCACTCAGGAGAGATGGACCTAACTATGTACAAGCGTCCTAGCTCTGAGATAGTGGAGTGGTGAATGGTCCCGAGAGGTTTAGGGACGACGTGGGAGAGGAGGTGGGTGGTCTCTGCAGAACAAGAGACATGACAAAGAAAAAACATTATTTGGATCTCAATGTTGTACTACAAGTAACATATTAGTTCTATATGACCATAGGGATAAATACACACACACTCACACACACACACACACACACACAGGGAGAGGGAGAGAGAGAGAGAGAGAGAGAGAGAGAGAGAGAGAGAGAGAGAGAGAGAGAGAGAGAGAGAGGGAGAGGGAGAGAGAGAGTGAGAGAGATTAATAGAATCAGGGTAAAGCAGAAGCATCCTGGGTTGGAATAATGGATCTTTCCATAGTGTTCCTATAGAAGCTGGTTGGGAGGACTTTTGGCATGATAATCACAGCAGAAATCCAAGCAAAACCAAAACACCACAGTTGTGTAATGAAACAAGTTCTTCATAAATGGCAAGCTTTGTATATTTCCCGTCAGATCAGCACCTTCCTTTTTGAGGAAGCTGTTCGAGGTTGGCTTGTCTGATCTTTAACTTCACACTTATGGCCTGGATGTGATTCTTACACCATCTGCACCACTAATAAACGGGGGGAGGAGAATATCAAAGTGTAAGGGAAAATACTTTGCCAAATGGTTACTCTCAGGGGCTATCAGATTATACAGAGACTCAAATAAAAGCTAAACGATAAAAGGAACTGTTGATTAGAATGGCTAAAATTAGTACTAAAAGTTTACAACTTCAGGCATATAAAACAATAGATTTTTTTTGTGTGAATTTCTAATGAATTTCTGAACAATCCGGTTGGTCTGAAGAGTGTGTTTTGAGAGCCACTGGGTTAGACGACGAACTGAGGCTAACTGTCAATAAAACCTCAGAAACATCATGAAATGAGAACATGTCTAGGGTAACTCAGAACTCTTGATTTTGTGACATTCTCCTCTAGAGGGATGGCAGTCTCTTCCTTTGCTGTCTCTTGTTTGAGCAAAACACTGGGATCCTTATTTTCCTGACACGGACCTTAACTCACACTCTCCTGTTTGGCCAGGAGGTGGCACTATGGCGAATAGCCTAGCAACCAATTTCATTGGAGGTCAGATACGTAAGATAACATTTTCATTTAGAAAGTCGTGGGATATTCCACTCATATTGGAATTGTAAACGTCAGTAAGATATCCACACTGAGTGGGGTGTTTCTTCTGTAAGGCCAACATCACTTTTTACCCCCTGTGCTTCGCCCACATTACAGATTCTTTGTATGTCTTGCTTAGTTAAGTGTGTCACAGAACTGGTTCTCAATAACAATGGGTAAGAGTCTCCCATCCCTTTAAAGAGCTGTGAGGTAGTTCTGAGTGATCCCAAGATGCTTCCGAGAGTTGGTGGAGGGCTTGAGTGAATCTCACAACTAATGTCTTTGAACTTGCACAAGATGTTGGCTTTGCACAATGAGAGAGGGTGTCCACCTTGCTGACACTCAGGTCCTAGTCAGTTGGGTTCAGCTGGTCATTGGATCTCACCATCAAAGAGCAGGTCCTCTGCCTCGAGGCGGAGATGTTTTAATGAGTGAGGACTAGGTAAAATAGAGACTTAAAGGGCCCGGGGTAGAACTTTGTGATGAGGAGGATAATGTGGGGCACCTGGCGTCGCTGACTTATTCAACAGATACTTGTGCGCAGCCTCTCTTTCTCTAGAAGCGAATCACGCACAAACCGAAGCCTCCGCCCTGGCAAGTGACAGTTTCAATCCGGCTAACAGGCTGATCAGTCTCTTGAGATCTCGCTGGATTCCCAGTGCACATTTTAATGGAAGATAGTTATTCCTGTGTGCTGGCACTGGGTTTAGCATGCATCCCAATCTCTGGAAAAGCGACGTGATTCATGACGCTGCGTAATGTTCTTGAATATAACATTCTTTTCCTGTAGGTAGAAAGAGCTAGAATTGAATCAACTGAAACATGAAACTCTCCTTTCCCCCGAGAGACGCAGAATGGATTTAGGGAGGGAGACTACAGCGCTGGTCAGAGCAAGAGAGGAGGTACACGGTGGCAGAGGGGGAAAGCCAATGAATTCAAGACACGCAATGCGTGCCGGGTATGAAAAGTTGGAGGTGAACCTGAAATCCAAGAGTAGAGCCGGGGAGAAGCCAAAGGAAGCGGCAAAGAGGACAGGACTAAACAAGGATTTGTGTGTAAGAAGAGAGAGACTGGAGAACACCAGGCTGTGCTCTGGATAGACTCCAAAGGCAAAATAGCCACAGTCAATTTTATAAGCTTTTAGGACATTCTTGCTGGAGGAGTTAAGATTCCTGTAAAGAGGACAGAATGAAGAAAAACTTCTCTAAATACGCGCTAGGCACGAAAGCGAGGGGATGTTACAGAACAGACGGTGGTGGTGAGCTGTTGCCCTGAGAAGCTGAATGGCAGGGCGTTTATTGAACATTTATGTGCCTAGATTCATGATGCATTAGTTCATTCGGCCCTCTCAGCAGCATAGAAGCGTAGTGTGTGTGTGTGTGTGTGTGTGTGTGTGTGTGTGTGTGTGTGTCTGCCTATATCTTTGCATTAGTTTGGGTTACACTAGATATGGTAAAAATAAACTTTAGAAATGGAGAATGATTGTGGTGTGGACAGAGTACTTAACTATTGCACTCAAGAGCCTAAGCCTGGAAGATTGTAAAGCTAAGGCCTAGCCTAGACTATATAGTCAGTGTGATGGTTTGTATATGCTTGGCTCAGGGAGTGGCACTATTAGAAGGTGTGGCCTTTTTGGAGTGGGCGTGGCCTTGTTGGAGTAGGTGTGTCACTGTGGGCGTGGGTTTTAAGACCCTCATCCTAGCTGCCTGGATGCTATAGACCTCTCAGCTGCTCCTGCACCATGCCTACCTGGATGCTGCCGTGTTCCCACTTTGATGATAATGGACTAAACCTCTGAACCTGTAAGCCAGCTGCAATTAGATGTTGTCCTTATAAGACTTGTCTTGGTCATGGTGTCTGCTCACAGCGGTAAAACCCTAAATAAGACAGTCGGTTTCAAGCCAGCGTGAGCTACAGTGTAAAACCTTGTCTCATCCTATAGCCCCTCCCCGACATGGTAAAACGAAAAATGACTTAAATACAATAGAAGTCGTTGTTGTGTTTTCTCACTCATGTATAAATCCTACCTGTGGTTCCTGATCAACAGGCCATACTTCCTACCCTTTGTCCCAACAATATCTCCATCTCTATCTTAACCACCTACATCTAGGTACCAGCATAGAAAAGAAGACCCACTTTCCTCTTGAAGTCACACACAGCCTGGAAGTGGCAAATGCAACCTTTACAAGCATTTCCCTTGACCACAAGGAGTCGCTTAGACTTAAAGGAGACGGAGGAATGTAAGCCGTTGTTGTCTGTTGCTCGGGCACTATCTGTTTCACCTCTTCTTCACACACATGACAGCAGTGGTTCTCATCCTTCCTGATGCTGTGATCCTTTAACACAGCTCCTCATGTTGTAGTGACCCCTGACCATAAAATTATTTTTCTTGGTATTTCATAACTGTAATTTTGCTAGTGTTATGACTCATCATGTAAATATATGGTATTTCCAATGGTCTTAGGCAACCCTTGTGAAAGAGTCATTCAACCCCCAAAGTGCTGCTTCAGAGAATCAAGTATAATCTTCAATCACTTTCTGCAACAAGCCCAAATGCCACCATACCTTGGGGATGTATTGCATTGTGCACTGGGTCTCCAGGCTCCTCTTTTGGTTCTGGGACCAGTACACTGAGAAAGAGAAGATGGAACAATTGGTCAAAGACAGGATGCACACAATGAGCGCTTTATCGGGATAATGAAAAAACAGGAAGCATACAGCAGACACCAGACCACAATACTATGAAATTCCACTAGGACAGCATTGAAAAAACTGGTATTTGGGGGATTATGGGAGTTCCTTACTTATACCCTATGTTGGCTTTCAGGAGGACCTCTTTTGTTTACATCTGATACTCCCTTCCAGAAAGCCTCTGGGATCTTCATTGGACACTGGAATCTTTGGGCTCTGTCCAGTTCCAACATACCTCTTCTCTCTTTGTTGTTGTTGTTGGTGGTGGTGGTGGTGATGGTGTTTTGTTTTGTTTTGTTTTTTGAGACAGGGTTTCTCTGTGTAGCCCCGGCTGTCCTGGAACTCACTCTGTAGACCAGGCTGGCCTCGAACTCAGAAATCCACCTGCCTCTGACTCCCAAGTCCTGGGATTAAATGCATGCGCCATCACTGCCCGGCTACCTCTTCTTATTCATAAAAACCTGTGCTTTTTAAAAAAAGGGTCTTCAATCACGGGTATGGGATCAGAGGTATAATTTCTTCACATGTTAGTCAGCTATTGTCTGTTACATAGTAAGTGATTCCTGAGACTCCGTAGTTCGCAACAAGAATGGTGAATTTCTTGTTCACATTGCATGTCGTCGGAGGGTTGACAGCAGCTTGGTTCTTGTGACTTCTCCATTCTGGGGTCATGATGGAAAGATTAGCTCCTGCTCTTATGTTGACTTAGCAGAGCCATGTAGTCGCTGCTGCTGTGTACATAGGATGCAATGGTATCCATTCTCAAACCATACCGTGCAAAGTCTCCTGTCGTGGGGTAAAGTGAGAGAGCCATAGGCAGATGTATATAACGATTTCATGGGGCTAGATGACATCTCTGCTTGGCAATGCAGAGCCCCCAGGAACTTAGTGGAATTTGATCTGTTTGCTTATGTGTAACGGCCCGTTCTGCTGCTCCGGTCCGCGGGTCAGGGCCTAGCAAGAGAGAGAGAGTGGGGACGGAGACTCGAAGAATGGAGACAAGACAGAGTCTGATCTGGAGATGAGACAGAGTCTGCCCTGGAGACAAGACAGAGTCTGCTCTGTTCTCTCCTCAAGTCTCTCCTTTTATATCTCTCCTCAAGTCTCACCTTGAGTTTCACCTTTAATCTCTCCTTGAGTCTCGCCTTGAGTCTCTCAAGTGCTGGGATTAAAGGCATGTGCCACCACTGCCTGGCCTGGATTGAAAGGAATTCTGGGCATATCAAGAGAATTATCAGAGTGTGCTGTTGCGGGCTGTTGAAAACAAGTCTCTTGTCAGGGTATATGGCTCGAGATGGCTGCAAAGATGATAGCCGCTTTCTGCTCAGAGTCGGCTCCCAACACTTATGTAGTCTGGTCCATGGGAAAACAAGACCAAGCTCTTTCCTAGACGGAGCTTTACAGTTTGATGGTCTCATCGCTTTCTTTCCCACAGGGACCTCAATTTGAGACTGAGGAAGGCTACTGGCCTGGTGAGAGGGCCGTGTCCTCACGAGTTTCTCTGCTGTGTGGTTGAGTCACTTTGCCTGGAAGCCTTCCTGCACACTCAAAGCGGTTTCAGTCTTTGATTTCCATTTGCTCAGGGTCCAGATGCGTTCTGCAGCACTGGCAAGCCCCGCCTCCCTGGGCTCTTTCCAATGCCTTTTCCCTTTTTCGCCTAATCAGACCGTGTTTGCCTGAACTCATCACTTTCTTGCAACGTCTTACTAAATGCAGCCAGCAAGCAATTGGAAGCAATTGGGATTCTGGCTCTTTCCAGCCTCCCTTCCCCCTTGTCCTTCCACAGCAAGAGCTAGAGACTCGGTAGCTGTTCAGCTTTCTGAGCTGTTTCAGGTTATGATTTTGCTCTGTCATGTCTCCATTATTCCTGCATTAGATGTCTCCTCAGCACCCATTATTCATCTATCCGCCCCCTGAACCAATGCCATAGGTCTGTTCTGTTGCTGATGCATCCACCTCATTCACTGTGTGAGTGTGTGTGTGTGTGTGTGTGAGTGTGTGTATGTGTGAGTATCTATGTGTGTATGTGTGAATGTGTGAGTATGCATGAGTGAATGTGTAAATGAATTGCGTGTGAGTGTGTGAGAATATATGCATGTGTGTCTGAGTGTGTGTTTCTGTGTGTTTCTGTGTAGTTGGTAGAGTGATGCTATATACTGCAACGAATACTGTTGTTTTTAAAATCAAGTACTAACTCAGTGAAATAGGAATCTAGTTCCTGTGTGAGTATGTGAGTACCCGGCTAAAGGAGATTTACTGTTTCTTAGAGTCTCTTCCTTACACAGAGACTTGGAGTCCTTCAAGCCCATGACTCCATCATCCTCCAGGACAAAGTTCGCCCATCATAGTCTTTGAGCAAGATTTGGCCTGATGACTACTCCTGCAAATCCTTTTATGGAAGCACAGTCATGTCCATTTACCAATGTGTGGTCTGTGCTTGCACTAAAATGGTAGGGTTGTGGGGATTCTCTTCATTTCTTAGTGTTTCATTGAGGAGCATGAAGACACATGCACTCAGAGAGCATTAAAACTCAGGGAGCATTAAAAGCAAAAGCAAGTTCACTCTCATAGGCATGGGCAGAGCATCCCTGAAGGCGTGGGCCATGGTGTTCTGTCTTTCTCGTCCATCATTTTTCCTCTCCTCTTACCACGTATAATGCATTTTCCTTACCCCATGTCTTGAATCGGGGGTGGTTGGAACTAGAAGTCATCTATTCCTTCATGAGAGTCACCAAGGTGGTGTCATTGTTCCCATTATTGTCTGCTAGCTAAATCATCTTGCTTCCCTAAAGTGAGGAGGGCGTTACCATGAGAGCCAGTGCCCATCTCTTCTCAGGCCATACAGGCAAGCCAACTGCATCGTGTACAAGCAACAAGGAGAGTAGTCCTGTGCCAATGAACCCTTTCCCTGGTTCCATAGATGCCCTATAAAATACATCAGTAAATTCTAACCAACAGTGGAGGTAACAAGAATGGTTAAGCTTCATTGCCAACTCGACACAGAATCATCCATGAAACACACTTCTGAACATCGTGTGTGCTGGCTCTGTGTGTGTGTGTGTGTGTGTGTGTGTGCTGGCTCTGTGTGTATGATGGCTCTGCGTGTGTGTGTGTGTGTATGTGTGATGTGTGTGTGCTGGCTCTGTGTGTGTGTGTGTGT